>NW_026057580.1:119502892-119682507 GCF_023721935.1 Panthera uncia | reverse complement strand
CCCTAGACCTATACCTAGCCACCCGCCGTCAACCTATCCCTACCCCTAACCCTAAACAGAAACCCCTAAACCTAACGGTAAGCCTAACCCCAATCATGGTACCCTAAACAGTACGCCCTCACCCTGGCGGTTAAACCCAACCCTAACACTAAACATAAACTTACCGCTAACCCTAACAATAATTCAAACCACTAACACATAAATACATCCCTATCTCTCACCAATAACCCCTAACCGTAAACCTAACCCCGAACCCTAACCCTAAACCTAATTATAACAATAAACTAAATCCTAATCCTAACACTAACTCTAATCCTGAGCCTTAACCATAACCATAACTCTAGCTCGCTAACACTAACCTTCAAACTCTCTAACTCTAAGCCTTTAAACCTAACCCTAACCCTAATCATAACCCTAGCACTAACTCCAACCCTAACCCTAACCCTAAACCCTAACCCCCTAACCCTAACCCTTCATCCCTATCCCCTAATCCCTACTCCCTAACCTTTATTCTATCCCCCTCCTCCAACGCTTACCCTTACCTTGAATCCAAATCTTAATCTGACTCTCTTCCTTACCCAGGAGTCTGATCTATACCCTGACTTTCACTTTGGCTCTCCACCTACTCACCTTATCCTTACCCAGATCTGACCCACAATCCCTAACTTTAACCATAAATATAACCCTAACCTTTAAGCAACTGCAATCAAAACCCATGCCCTCTTCAGCCTCGGCCATATATCTTTAAACCCTGATACCTTTCACATTCATATTACATCACTACATTACAAAACCAGAAAAAGACCTATGTGTAGAATCCTCCAGAGTATAATAGCAATATAAAACCCAAAGCTCCTAAAAATATTGTGTACCTGCAGGAAGTGCACCAGACATTCAAGGGTTGTTTAACATTGTAAAACCAGGCAATGTTATGCACCACAATAATTATTTACATGAAAATCTGTGATATTAATTGATGCAAAAAATGCACTAAGCAAAATCCAATGCTAGTTAATGATATAACCACTGAAGAAAATATGAATAAATGATCATTTTTTAATCAACCTACAAACATCATTCTCAGTTTTGAAGACTGAAAGATTTCCTCAGAGATGCAAACAGGCCAGGATGCTGTGTTTCCCACCCATTACTCAATATTGTACTGAAAGTTTTGAAGCGAGGAGTAAAGACAAGAGGCAACCACATGTGGAAGGAAAAAGTAGAACTATGTCTATTCAGACACCAGAGATGACATCATCCTATATATAGAATTTCCTAAAGAATCAATAAAAAATTATTAGAGCTAGTTACCTAATTCAGGAAAGTTATATGACAAAATATCAATGCACAAAAATATCTCTTATTTATATACACTAGCAATGAATCATATGAAGAGGAATTTAAGAAAACAATTCCATTTTAGGTAACATTAACATTAATAAAATACTTGGGAATAGGTGCAATCAAGGTACAATACTTGTACACTGAAAATTACAAAACACTGCTGAAAGAAATTAAAGAACATCTAAATAAATTTGAACACACCTCATGGTGATGAAAAGACTTACTATTGCTAAATGGCAATAGTACATAATGCAACATGCAGATTCAGTGTGATTCCCTGGAAAATTCACAAAGACCTCTGGGAAGAAAAGCACAAGCTAATCCTAACAGTCCTATGGAAAATCAAAGGACCACAAAATAAACAAAACAATCTTGAAAAAGTAAATCAAAGTTTGAAACCCATATTTCCAAATTTCAAATCTTAATACAAACCACCAGTAAATAAGACATTGTGATACTATCATAAAAATATACATACAAATCAGTGGGATTTAATAGAGTACCCAGAAATAAACATCTTCATCTATGGTCAACTGAATTTTGACAAGAGCAGACATTACACTGGGGAATAATGGTCTTTTCAACAAAGGCTGCTAGACAACTGGCTGCCCATGTGCAGAGGAACGAAATTGGACCCTTACCTCACACCACATAATCATTGACTCAAAGTGGATCAAAAGCTTAAATGTCAGAGGTAAAATTATAAACTCTAGAAGAAATAAATGTAGATAAATCTTCAGAGCCTTGGATTTAGCAATGCTCTTAGATCTGACAGCAAAGCACAAGCAAGGAAAGAAAAAATAGATAAATTTAATTTCCTCAAAGTTAAAAACCTTTAATACATAAAAGATTCTATCCTAAAAAAGAAAATGCAGCCCCCGGAATGGAAGAAAACATTTGCACATTATTTATCTGATAAGAATCTGTTATACAGAATATGTAAAGAACTTGTACAACTCATCAACAAAAAGACAACCCAATTTTTAAAATGGACAAAGGACTTGGATATACCCTTCTCCAGAGAAATCATACAAATGGTGAATAGCACATGAAAAGATGTTAAACATCATTAGTCCTTATGGAAATGAAGATTTAAATCACAGTTAAAGGGGCACATGGGTGGCTCAGTAGGTTAAGCATCTGAGTCTTGATTTCCGCTCAGGCCATGATCTCACGGTTCATGAGTTTCACCCTGGAATGGGCTCTGCACTGACAGAGTGGAGCCTGCTTGGGATTCTCTCTCTTCCTCTCTCTCTCTCTCTCTCTCTCTCTCTCTCTCTCTCTGCCCCTCCCATTTTCTCTCCCTAGCTCTCTCTCAAAAATAAACTAAAAAATAATAAAACATAGTTAGATACTTTTTACACACACTAAAATTGCTATAATCAGGAAAACTACAAAATAACAAATGTTGGCAAAGATGTTGAGAAATTGGAAACTTCAAACCTTGCTTGTGGAAATGTAAATTGGTACAGCCTCTGTGTAAAACGCTTTGGCATTTCATCAAAAAGAAAAAAGAAAAAGAAAAAACAGAATTACCGTATGGCTCAACAATTCTACTCCTAGATGTATATCCCAAAGAATTGACAACAGTTATTAAAAAAAAAAATAGCATGTTCACAAACATACATGGAAGCACTAATCACAGTAGCCAAAAGGTAGAAACCATGCAAATGTCCCTTGGTGAGTGAATGGATAAACAAAATGGGGTTGATCCATAAACAGCAATATTGTTCTTCCATATAAAGGAATAAAATAAAATGGTACAGCTGTAGAAAACAGTATAGTGGCTCCTCAAAAATTAACACAGATTTCCCACTTCTGCATATAGACCCTAAAAAAATTGAAAGCAAACCCTAGAGCAGGCATTCATGTTCCCATATTCATAGCAGCATTCTTCACAACAGCCAAAAGATGGAAGCAACCCAAGTGACCGCTGACAGATGAATAAATAAAATGTGGTGTATACACAATAGAATACAATTCAGCCTTAAAAAGGACAGCAACTCTGACACACGTTACAACATGGATTGGACCTTGCAGTTATTATGCTGAGTGAAATGAGCCAGCCACAGAAGGACAAGTACTATAAAGTTCCACTTATGTGAGGTCCAGCGAAATCAAACTCAGGGACACCAAGTAGAATGTGGCTACAGGGGTGAAGGGAAAAGGGTCAGGGGGAGTTAGGGTTCATTAGATACAGAGTTCCCCTCCAGGAACATGAAAAAGTTCTGGAGAATGATATACAACAGTGTGAACGTAGTTATGGCCATAGACCTGTATACCTGAAATGTTTGAAACTGTAAATGTTATTTGTGTCTAATCATGGTGAAAAAATGAATGAAGAATTGATACATGTCACAGCATGGATGAACCCAGAAAACATCCTAAGTGACAGAAGCCTTCCGGAAAGGCCACTCAGATTGGAACCATCTTGCTCTTTAAATCCATCCAGGTTACTGGGGCTCCTGGGTGGCTCAGTCAGTTGAGCGTCTGACTGCAGCTCAGGTCATGATCTGACAAGTTTGCAGTTGACAAGTTTGAGCCCCGCATCAGGCTCTGTGCTGACAGTTCGAATTCTATGTCTCCCTCTCTCTGCCTCTCCCCCGCTCATGCTCTGTCTGTCTCTGTCTCAAAAATAAAGATAAATATTAAAAGAAAACTTTTTTAATCCATCCAGGTTACACAAATAAGGGAAAGTTCCAGAAAAATAAAATGGATCAGGATGTAAAACACCTTTCAGATCGTGGGGCAGGTGGAGACAGTTGAAGTGGGCCTGTGGTCTAGGTTACAATGTGGAGACCGCAAGGATTTCTTCATTTGGGGTTCTGTGGTGGTTTCTCAGGAGAGTGTCCCTGTTTGGGGGTAAAATGCACCGAAGTATTGTGTGAAGTGGCAAATGTGGTAAAGAAACAAGGACTGGGGAATCTCAGTGCGCAGATAACAAGCATTTGTGCTGCTCTGACGCGTTCACTGCATGTTTGAAATCACAGAGTAGCTTACTCCTGCAAACAACCTTGTCAGCCCCACACCACAGAAGCGGAGATGACGTCAACCCTGTGATGGAGGCCGAGCCCTGCCCAAACCCAGATCACCCACGGTGGAGGCCACGTGCCCTGCAGGAGGCAGCACGTGAGCCACAGGCACGTGAGAGGGTTATATCGTGGCCACGTGTCTTGGGTGCAGCGGCAGCAGTGGGATTTGGAATTCCGATTTTCTACAAGACGCCACTAATAAGCTGTTAGAACTGCGAAAATCAATGAAGGGACATCTCACCGAAGTGGACTCGGGAGGTGGGGAGGGGAGGCTGGAAGGGGGAGCCCACCACCCAGGGTCAGGCTCGGGAACAACCCACGGCTACAGACCCAAGATTAGAACCCTCCGCGGAGAGAACCCCCAGGCTCAGGCCCCACAAGGGGAAGCCTTGCCCTGCGGCCCCTACAGGAAACCCACCGCGCCTGCAGCTGGGCCCGGGAGGCACCTCCTCGCCCTGCAGCCCTGCTTTTCCTCCTGCGGACTTCGCTTCAAAACCACGCTCCCAACTTCCTCTTCTCTGCGAAACAGCGTTCCTCTCCGTGTGCTCCCCGCTCGGCCGCGGTTTTGCCACAGCTTGCTGGGCCCGGATGGCAATTCTCCGCTACTCCTGAATAAACCCACTTTTGCTGGTAACATAACTGGCGGCGTTATTTCCAAGGGAAACGGAAGAATAAACGAGGACACTCGCAGGATAGGAGATCAGCACACAAACACCACGTGCACGTCTGCACGCTCCTGACGACCCGTCGGAAAGAGAAAGTAAGAGACGGTCCCATTTACAACCGCAGCAGAAGGAACGACGGGCCCCAGAGGAAATCTAAGCAAGGAGGTGGCAGGCCTGCTGTCCCAGGACAGGGCACTGGGGACAGAAACGGAGGAAGACGCACGGGGGCGGAAAGCTACTCTGTGCTCCTGGACGCGGAGAAACCGACCCTGTGACCATGTCCGTCCTGCCCCGGACGATCTGCAGATCCCGGGCCGTCGCACCGAACTCCCCACGACGCCGTCGCAGACGCGGGACGGATACCCCGACCCGCACGCGGAGGCGGGAGGGACCCCGCGCGGCCAGAGCGGCGGGAGCGGGAGCGCGAGCACCGCCCGGGCACCTGTTCCGGTACCGCGAACCGCGTGAGGACGCGGCGGGAACCGAGTGGGCGCGGAGCAGGAACACGGACGCGCGGCCCCGCGGCCCCGGAGCCCGGAGCGGGAAGACCCGGAGCGGGAAGAGCCGCGCGCACAGCCCCGCGGGGGACACAGGGTCACCCAACACGAAGCCGCGCCGGGCCCTTCCCCGCTGGGTCCCCTGCACACCGCCCCCCTCAGCGTTCCCGCTCCGGAAGCTCCTCCTCCCCCCGCCTCCCTTTCTCCTCACCTGCTCCTCCCGCGGCGGGTCCTGAGGAGACCGGTTTGTTGTCCGCGTGGACGCGGGCCCTCGTCCTCCCGAAGTCTCCACAGCGGGTCCTGAGGAGGCCGGGTTCTTGTCCCTGTGGACGCGGCACCACGTCCCCCGGAATCCCAGACAGCGGGTCCTGAGGAGCCCGGGCTCCTCCCACCACAGGTAAAAGAGGCCGGCAGAGCACGCAAGCCCCGCCCGTGTCAGGGAGGCGGGCTGGGGCGCCCCCTGCGGGCGGTGGAGGCGCTTCGTTCAGTGGGGGCACCTGCCCTCTCCCAGGGCTCCAGCTGAACCCAGCAAATTTTGGAGATTTCTAACTGAAATGGAGGTCCAATATCCCGGCTTTTGCAGAAATACTTAAGGAACAATTAATTGGAAAGCATATACAATGAAATGAAATACACAGAAAAACTACAACTTACACCAAAATCTGCTCAAAATTGTACACAATTTTAAAATACACAACTATCAGGGGCACCTGGGTAGCTCAGTCAGTTAAGCATTGGACTTCAGCTCCGGTCATGGTCTCACCGTTGGTGGATTGAAGCCCCAAGTCAGGGTCTGCGCTGACAGCTCGGAGCCTGGAGCCTGCTTCAGATTCTGTGTCTCCCTCTCCCTCTCTGTCTCTGACCCTGCCCCATTCTCTCTCTCTCTCTCTCTCTCTCTCTCTCTCTCTCTCTCTCTCAAAAACAAATAAACACTTAAAATGTCTTAAATAAATAAAATTCACAACTCTCAGTATAGCAAAAAGAACACATAAAAGAAAGTGAACACAATCTTGGGTTTGGTGATGAGTTTTAACACCACACCAAAACCAATCCACAAAAGAAAAAACTTGATAATGTGAACTTTATGAAATTAAAACTTCTACTCTGCGAAAGAGAACTAAAAGACAACCCACAAACTGCGAGAACATATTTGCAAATTCAACTATACAAAAAAAACCTCTCAGAACTTAACCATAAGAAAACAAATAACCTAATTGACTATGGGAAATATCTGAAGACACTGGACAAAGAAGATGTATAGATAGTAAACAAGCATACACAAATATCCTCAACATCCTCTATCATTAGGAAATTACAAATTTAAACAACAGTGAGGTAGACTGCACACCTTTTAGAAACGCAAAACTCCAAAAAAAAAAAAAAAAAAAAGAGGATACAAGTTGCTGGAGAGTGAGGAATGACAGGAACACTACACTGGGGATGCATGTATAGCCACTTTGGAAGACAGTTTGGCTTTTTCAAAGCTAAGTAAATCTCACCTTAGTATCCAACAATCACAATTCTAGTATTTGGACAACTGCTTTAAAGAACTGTTTCCAGACAAAAACTAGCACGCAGTTATGCCTAGCAGCTCTATTTATAGTGGCTGGCTAAAAACTTAAAGAAATCAGGATGTGCTTCAAAAGATGAATCCATAAGCAAACTGGGGTGCATCCTAGTGAAGAGTGCCAGGAAGGCCCCACCAACCTGCAAGAAGGGTGCACATGGGACTGATGGACCCCTGCACCCAATCCTGTATAAATCCACACGTATCTACTGAATGCCCTCATGGGTCAGTTCTGTGCCAGAACCTGGGGCTGCCCAGGAAGAATGGGGCCAGAAGCACTTCCCAGATGGGAGAGTGGAAAGAACAATACATGACCACTGACGCCCCCCACAACGCTTGACTGGGGTTGAGTTGGATTTGAAGCAGTCAGTGACCATGTAGACATTTCACTCTTCTATTAGAGCCCGGGACTGAAGGGCAGAAAATCAATACTCCAGCTCAACACCTGACTAATATGTGACCCTGGGCAAATCCTGTGCACCCTGGAGACCCAGGGGGATGGAGGAGGGGGAAAGGGCTAGTTATGTTTAAACTTAACCCTGACCCTGCCCCTGCCCCCAAACCCCTAACCCCAGACTCTGACCCTAAGCCTAAACCTGAATCTACACCATAATGCCTAACCACACACCAGAACCATCCGATCTGCACTCTTCCACTATCCCATAAACTGAGCATGTAGCCATGACAAACTTTCTTATTTTCTCCACCTGTGGAAGATACCTAGTTCTTGGATGTTGACCTTTTTACCCCCTTCTTCTTTCTGTCTTCAATTAAAAGCTCAAGTCACATATATGTTCAGCAGTTCTGAGAACAAAAACCTTCTAAGGTGTTTTGGGATCTTGTTTATTTCTTACTGTTCCTCATTTATCTTAAATGGAGGTAAGAAACTATTGAAAATTTGAACACATTTCTGAATTTATATGCAAATATTAATAATTATGTTTATTTTTAAAACTAAATATGACATATTTCTGACATGCAAAAGCATAGAGTACAATTTAATAAGCACATATTTCACATATTTCATCATCTTGTTTAGAGTTAAGGTTAGCTTATACCAAAAGTTAACCTCTGTCATTTGGGGGGTTTATTGATGTCTGTTAATTGCATGATAAATAGTATTTCCTATGTCACAAAACATTCTACATCACATATGTACTATTATTTTATGAAATTTTAAACTTATATATATGGCATCATAATCTAAACCTTATATTTAATGTCTAAAATGTTTCATAAATTGACAATAACTTAAGTATAGCTCTTCAGATTGTTAACTCACTACAATGGGGACTATAAAAGTACCTCATGTCAACTCTTAAATGCAGAGAACAAACTGAGGGTGGATAGGGGATGGGAAGAGGGGAAAATGGGTGATGGGCATTGAGAGGGCACTTGTTGGGATGAGCGCTGGGTGTTGTATGTAAGCCAATTTGACAATAAATTATATTCATTTTAAAAAGTACCTTGGGGCACCCAGGTGGCTCAGTCGGTTAAGTGTCTGACTTTGGTTCAGGTCATGGTCTCATGGTCCGTGAGTTAGAGCCCCCACGTCAGGCTCTGTGCTGTCAGTTCAGAGCCTGGATCTTCCTTCTGACTCTCTGTCTCCCTCTCTCTCTGTCTCTACCCCACTCACGCTCTGTCTCTGTGTCTCAAAAAATGAGTAAACATTAAAAAAAAATTTGTTTAAGTACCTCATATCATTGATAAGCATGTTACTCTGTACCCATACAAATGACTCTTATGGTGCAGAAGAGTGCTAAGGAGTATTCATATAATCAATTTTTTCTTTAGGAAGAAAAAATCCTGATTCTTGTTTTCATGACACGTATTCCAGAAATTCTATTTTCATTTTTAATCAGAAAGAAAGAACAGATGGTCGGGTAACATGAGGAAAAAAAGTTACTAAATTTCTCCAGTTGATAGTTTTTCTTAGCTAAATAAACTAAATAAACAGTAAAAAAGGTGTTGGTCCAGTAAAAGAAAACAAAGCAGCTCACCAATATGAGAATAACATGGGTAGCTTTGTTTTCAGGAGAGCTTTGTGAAGACTGGATGGTACTGCGAATGTGCTGAGCTTTTCTGTGGTGTCTGAAAAGGATATTCACCATGTAGATACTATTACATGTCATCAGGGAGAGGAAGAACAAATCTCGAATGAATACAGTACTTAGAAATATTGATGACGTCTGTAGATCATATGCACTGCTTTTACAAGAAGCAGTATAATACCCAATTCCACCTTCAGTGGTATTCCTCCTGGCCACGGTTTTTAAAATGATCACGGAATAGATGGCCATGTTGATCGTCCAGAAGAAAAGTAAAGAAGGTTGAATGAATGTAGAGATTTTCTTCTTGAGCCAGGCCCATTTATGATTACTTGGAGTGATAGTCACTGCCTGAAATGTACTCTGAAGGGCGGTTGTGCACAGAGAAATACTCCTGGTAACTCTCTGAATATAGAGCACTATTTTACATCCAGTATCACTCATCTCCAGCTTAATTCCAAAGGATGACATTATATTTGGAACCCCTCTGAATATAAGTGTCAGGGCATTAGCCAAAGTTAAGTGGGCTAGAATCACATCTACAGGCTTCTTCTTATGAGGAAGAATTAAGAAAGTGTACATATATAATGTAAATAACAAAGAATTCCCCATGAAACCAATACAAGTTTGAAAGATAAAGAAGATGCCAAAAATTCTGTCACTGGAAATCATTGTCGTTCAGTCTCTCTTAGATCTTCAAACCAAGTCCAGCACATCCTATAGACAAATAATTTGATTATGAATGTGAATATTAAAAGTAACTTTGACTGAGGAGTATATTATCAAGTTTCAGGGAGTTTTCCTGCAGGATCGGCAAATGTTCAGCTACAGCAAACCAAGGAATCACTGAGATTCTTAAAGAACAGAATTGAATGTTTATGAAGATAGGGAATATCATATATTATGTGGAAATTAATAAAAATAAACTTTGTTTAAAATGGAGTCAAGAGGCCAAAAGGGAGAGCTCTGAGAGCTCTACCATTCTACATCATTTGCAGACCCAACAGGAAGAGAAGCACCTTACAACTTGATGCTACTGTACCTATTCCTTTACTATCCCAGCGGGAGGAAGGATGGTCTCCTCCTGCCCAGACAACAGCATCCCAGCCAATGAGAGACTATTTGGCCTATTCTGAAGACTTTTTTTTATTGTTTATGTTTATTGATTTATTTTTGAGAGAGAGAGAGAGAGAGAGAGAGAGATTGAGAGAGAGCAGGGGAGGGGCAGAGAGAGAGGGAGACAGAATGCCAAGCAGGCTCAGTGCTGCCAGCACAGAGCCCAATGCGGGGCTCAAACCCACGAACCATGAGACCATGAACTCAGCCGAAACCAAGAATCCCTCGCTTAACCAATTGAGCCCCCCAGGCGCCCCTAAAGACTGTTTTTATATATTATGAGAAACTTTTATTTCAAAGAATTAATTCTTAATCTATATATTTTAATATTTCTGTCTTTCTATGCACATTGAATACCAGTAGCATCTGTGCAATTATATTCTTCCCAAAAGCTTATTGTATTATATAGCTCATATTTACAAATTATAGTTTTTGTAGCATATATAAATACGTCACACAAATTCTGCTAAACAAAACCTATCTCACAATAGTTATATTTTGTTGTTATGTTTGTTATAAGATTGACTAACGTAAGAAACATTAAGGTAGACACGGTCAAATTCAAAATATCAAAACCAACAGCCAAGTTATATATTACCTCCATCATGTTCTCAATCTCTTACCTCCAGCAGGTGGACCCAGTGCTCTACTGAAACTGGAAAACTTAGAATTACCATAATCCTCACTCCATATTCAGTTCACTTACACTGAAATGTGTCTAATACTGCCTACCTATGTGTCTCAAGACTTCCTTATCCCTCCACTTGACTTTTTCCTGAAATCATCTGTCGAGACTGGAGACGCCACAGACAGATCAAGAAATAGAAAGAGGGTTATTACTCACATAATGAGGCTCTGAGGAGAGCAGGACAAACCTCCAGAAATGATCCAAAATGACTAGGGAATGAATGAATGTAAAGGAAAACGGCCTGATTTCTTTTTTATTATTAGTATGGGTAGGGATGTGGCTGGGTTAGGGTTTACACATGAGAACAGGGGTCCCATGCTTTGAATCTCCTCCTGGTGCCAAAGGAAGGAAAACTTGGGATTTCTTATCACTTTGCTTAAAGTTGAGACACAGGGGGAAGAATGAGGAGAGAAGCCTAAAAGCTGAGAGCAAACATAAAAAAAAAAAATAAAAAAATAAAAAAAAAAAAAGGCCAGGCTGATTATTACAACTACCAACCATCAGAATAACTAAAATTTAAAAAATGACAACGCCAAATGTTGGCAAGGATGCCAACAAGTTTCATAAGACACTTATCACTCAAATATAACTAGTTGTAATGTAAAATGAAACAGTCACTCTTGGAAAAGAGTTTGGCAGTTCTTCAAAAAGCCCTTAAAATACAATTACCACATAATTCAGGAGTAGCACTCCTGGGAATTTATCCGAGAGAAATGAAAAATTATTTTCACACAGAAATCTATATGCTGTTATAGATAACATTATGTCCACCAAATGATTAATGGATAAAGAAGATACACACACACACACACACACACACACACATATATACACATACACACACACACACACACACACACACACTGGAATATTACTCAGCCACACAAAAAAAGAACAAAATCTTGCCATTTGCAATGACATAGACGGAGCTAGAGAGTATTAAGCTAAGTGAAATAAGTCAGAGAAAAACAAATCCCATATGATTTCACTGATATGTGGAATTTAAGAAACAAAACAGACGAGCAAAGAGGAGAAAAAAGAGAACAAAGCAAACCAAGAAACAGATTCTTAAGTATGGAGAACATACTGATGGTTACCAGAGGGGAGGTGGCTAGGGGGATGGGTTAAATAAATGGTGGAGATTAAGGAGTGCACTTATTGTTACAGTCACCATGTGTTTTATGGAAGTGTTGAATCACTACATTGTGCACCTGAAGCTAATTTTACGCAGTATGTTAACTAACTGGAATTTATTTATTTATTTGTTTATTTATTTTGAGACAGAGCGCATGCTAGTGGGGGGAGGGGCAGAGAGAGAGGACAGAGAGAATCCCAAGGGGGCTCTGAGACATGAGGCTTGATCTCACGACCATGAGATCGTGACCTAAGCCAAAATCAAGAGTCAGTCGCTTAACCAACTGAGCCACGCAGGCACCCCATGGAATTTAAATAAAAATTTTAAAATGAAACTAGACAAAAAAAGGAAACTACAGGCCTCTATCTGAACACAGACACAAAAATCTCAAGCTAAACATTAGCAAATTAAATCCAGCAATATAAAAAGGGGGGAGGAACCATCATGGTGAAGTTGGATTCACTCCTGGGATAAAAGATTGGTCTAAATTTGAAAATCAAACAATCACATATGAACAAAATAAGGAAAATTAAATGGCTATCTCTATAGATTAAGAAAAATATTTGGGGTGATCCAATGTCCATTCAAGAGAAAAACCGTCAGGGATTGTGGGAGGGGGGATGGGCTAAATGGGTAAGGGGCATTAAGGAATCTACTCCTGAAATCATTGTTTCACTATATGCTAACTAATTTGGATGTAGACTTAAAAAAATAATTAATTAATTAATTAATTAATTAAATATTATTTGTGGTACCGAGAAAAAAAAGATAAAAACTGTCAGTAAAGTAGGAACAAAAAGTAGGTCCCTTAAACTCAATAAAGGACAGCTAAGAAAGCATACAGCTAACATCATACTTAATGGTACTGGATGTTTCCTCCTACCATGATTTTTTAAATATTGATTTAAACTTTTCATTTTGAGATCATTGTGTATTGTAGTTGTAAGAAATAATAGTAACCTCTTGCAAAAATATAGTATAATGTCACGAGTGGGATGTTGACATTGATACAGCCAAGGTACGGAACATTTAATCAAAACAAGGATGCCTTATGTTGCCATTTTATAGACATACCCTCTCCCTTTTAGCCTCTTATCCCCCCTTAACCTCTAAAAGTCACTAGCCTGTTTTCCATTTCTATATTTTGTCATTGTGAGAATGTAATAAATACAATCAGATTATGTAACTTTTGGGGATTGGCTTTCTTCACTCAGCATAACTTCCTGGAAAAATAAAATTTGCTGTGTGTGCCAATAGTTTGCAGAAAATTTGCAGAAAATTTTTTTATTTGCAGAAAATATTCCATTATTTGCAGAAAAGATTCCATCATACGGACATACCAAATGTTTAAGCTATTCATCTATTGAAACATGTCTCTGTTGGGATGCCTGGGTGCCTCAGTCTGTTGAGCATCCAACTCTTGGTTCTGCTCAGGTCATAATTTCACGGTTTTGTGGGTTCAAACCCCACAAGAGGCTCTGTGCTGACAGCACAGAGCCTGCTTGGGATTCTCTCTCTTCTTCCCTCTCTGCCCCTCCCTCACTTGCACTGTCTCTGTCTCTCTCAAAATAAATAAATAAACTTAAAAAAGAAAAAAAGGAAAGAAAGATGTCTGTGTTGTTTCCAGTTTGGAGCTATTATGAAGGACACTTCCATTGACATTAGCATATAGGGTTTTTTGTGGTTTTTGTTTTGCTTCTACACATAAGTTTATTATTTTTTTTAATTTTTATTTAAATTCCAGTTAGTTAACACACAGTGTTATATTTGTCTCATGTCTACAATATATTGATTCAACACTTCCATATAACACCCAGTGATCATCACAACAAGTGCATTCCTTAATCCCCATCACCTATTTCACCCATCCCCACCCACCCACCTCCCCTCTGGTAACCATCAATTTGCTAACAGAGTACATTTACCATAATAAGAACTGAGTAATGATGTAAAGAATTGTTGAATCACAATATTGTACACCTGAAACTAATATAACACTAAATGTTAACTATACTGGAATTAAAATTTAAAAATTTTTAAGAGGCTCTGTCTCTAGGTTTTCCTCTCTCTCTCTCTTTTATCCGTTTGCTCATTTGGTGTCTTAAATTCCAGATATGAGTGAAATCACATGGTATTTGTGTTTCTCTGACTGACTTACTTCACTTAACATAATACTCTCTTAGCTCCATCATGTTGTTGCAAATGGCAATATTTCATTTTTATGGCTGAGTAATATTCTATTGTATATATATATATATATATATATATATATATATACCACATCTTTATCCACTCATCATTCAGTGGACACTTGGACTGTGAATTGTGAGGTAGTTCTATTTTTAACTTCTTGAGGCTGGGCCACTTTCTTACACCATACACAAAAATAAATTCAAAATGGATTAAAAACCTAAATGTGAGACATGAAACCATAAAAATCCTAGAGGAGAACACAGGCAATAACCTCTTTGACATCAACCATAGCAACTTCTTTCTAGATATGTCTCCTGAGGTAAGGTAAACAAAAGCAAAAATAAACTATTGGGACTTCATCAAAATAAAAAGCTTCTGCACAGTGAAGGACACAATCAATGGAGCTAAAAGGCAACCTACAGAATGGAAGAAGATATCTGCCAATGACATATCTGATAAAGGGTTAGTATTCAAAATATACAAAGAGCTTATCAAACTCAATACCCCCAAAATGAATAATCCAGTTTAAAAAATGGGCAGAAGACATGAACAGACATTTTTCCAAAGAAGACATACAGACAGCCAACAGACACATGAAAAGATGCTCAACATCATTTATCATCAGGTAAATACCAATCAAAACCAAAATGAGATATCACCTCACATCTGTCAGAATGGCTAGAATCAACAACACAGGAAACAGGTGTTGGTGAGGATGTGGAGAAAGGGGAACCCTTGTGCACTGTTGGTGGGAATGCAAACTGGTGCAGTCACTCTAGAAAACAGTATGGAGGTTTTTCTTGTCTAGGATTGTACTAAGCAAAATAAGTCAGTGAGATAGAGATAAATACCATATGACTTGTGATGAGTACCAAGTGTTGTGCAGAAGTGTTGAATCACTAGATTGTACACCTGAAACTAATATTGCATTGTATGCTAAATGCACTGGAATTAATAAAATGAAATGAAATGGGAAAAAAAGTGAGTTGGAAGGTGTTCCTGTTCTTTCCATTTGGTGGCAAATGGTGCATAACTGGTATTTTTTGATAAATATACAGGAGGTTTTAAACCATAACTTCAATTGTTAAAATAGATATAGGGCTATTCAGGCTATCTAGTTCTTCTTGAATGACTTTTGGTAGTTTAAAAGTAATTGGTCTATTTCATCTAAGTTATCAAATTTAGAGGCTTAGAATTGTTTGTAGCATTCCATTGTTAATATGTAAATGCCTTTGGGATCATTAGTTATGTTCTCTCTTTCATTCCTGTTGTTTCTAATTTGTGTCTTCTCTTTTTTTCTTGGTCAAACTATCCAGAAGCTCATCAATTGTATTGATCTTAGATTTTCTCTATTATTTTCCCATTTTCAAATTCATTGATTTCTGCTCTAATCTTTAGTATTTCCTACCTTATACTTGCTTTATGTTTAATTTCCTCTCCTTTCTCTAGTTGTGTATGATGGAGGCTTAGGTATGAACTCCTTGGCAGCCCAGGTGACTTTTCCAAACAATATGCTGAGACTTAACCAAACTTGGCATCTTTATACTAATATTAATGGTCATATTTTGGTCTCTTAAGTGTATTTACATCTTTATGGGACCATTGTGCTGCTGCCAACAATATTGCTAAATGTCTTTGATCATCACATCTGCCACTCTGAGCACACAGTCATTGGGAGCAAAGGTTGGACCTTTCTCAAGGACTTTGAAGTGTTGCAATTATGTTTTTTCTATGAGAAAAAAATCTAACCTTTCTCTTGAACAGGAGAAGGGACGTTTGTGAATTCCCATTCGGCACAAATGACATCTGCAAACATTTTTCTAAGGGACTTGACCAAACTACAGCCTGGCATCCACCTGCACCAGGCTGTGTCCCTAATGGACCCCAGCCCTCATGCTGAGTCTTCGCTCAAGAAAACGTCATGCAGCCAAACCACAAAATGTACACTGTCCACCCACCTTGCCAGAACATCTTCACCTATTCTTTGTGCAATTTTCCATTCCATAAAGTCCCCAGTCCCTTTCTTTTCCCCTCTGCTTCACTTCCCCAGAGTCCTTGTTTCTTCACTATCTGCTCTCCTTTAAAAACCTCAGTTCCCTTTGTTTTATTTGAAATTGAGCTTACTTTACACCGCAGTATCTCTCTCTTATTATAGTAGTCAGAATAAAATCCATTTTAACAAGTGTTCAGTTCTGTTTTTCTTAACATTTATTTATTTTTGAGATACAGAGAGAGACCGAGCATGAGCGGGGGAGGGGCAGAGAGAGAGAAGGAGACACAGAATCTGAAGCAGGCTCCAGGCTCTGAGCAAGCTGTCAGCACAGAGCCTGATGCGGGGCTCGAACCCACAAACTGTGAGATCATGACCTGAGCTGAAGTAGGATGCTCAACTGACTGAGCCACCCAGGCGCCCCTCAGTTCTGTTTTTCTTTGACATAACTTATTGATTTTTAAAATCTTTCTTCCTTTGGGGCACCTGGGTGGCTCAATAGGTTAAGCATCTGACTCTTGCTTTTGGCTCTGGTCATGACACATTTCAGGAGATAGAGCCCTGCGTCGGGCTCTGCAATGACAGTGTGGAGCCTGCTTGGGATTCTCTCTCTCCCTCGCTCTGCCCCCCCCCCCACTCACGCACCACTCCCCCAAAATAAACTTTAAAAAATAAAATAAAATATCTTTCTTCTTTTCCAATATAGGAAATGAATGCTCTAAATTTCCAAGTAAGTATATCCCATAAATCTTGCTAAAGCCTAAATCTTGGTATGTTGTGTTTTCATTTTCATATTTTCAAAATATTAAAAAATTTTCTTTGAGACATCCTCTATGACCCATGGGTTGTATAGAAATTGGTTGTTTAATTACAAAGATTTTTTCCCTAAAGCTATCTTTCTGTTAATGCTTCCTAATTAAATTATATTATAGTCTAAGAACATGATTCAGATGATTTCTGTATAGCATACTTGGGTGGATGTTCCGTGTGAATTTTTTTTACTTATTGTCTCAGGGTTTAAATATACATTTGAAAACAATCTGAATGCATCTTCAAATATTATACCTCTTCACTTGTAGTGTAAGAAAATTATAGCAGTATATTTTCAACTCCTCCCTCCAATTCCATGTCCAATATTTATCATATATTTTACTTTTACTTATGCTATAACGACACACATTGTTGCTATTATTACTTTATATGACTTACTATTTTGGAGCACTTAGAAATAAAACACTACATTTTATTTTCATTTGTTCCATTTCCTATGCTTTACTTTATACAGATCCAAGTTTCTGCTGGCACTGAATCCTCTGGGGATTTGGGGGGTGTGGTGGTGCTGGAAAGTCTTTGCTTCTCATTAAAGGTATAAAAATAAAGATATTCTTGCTAATTAGAGAATCTGGATTGACATTCCTCCCCAGCGCTTTAAAGATGTCACTTCATTGTTTTCTTCCTTTTATGGTTCATGATCAGAAATCTGTTAGACTTCTTATCCTTGTTCCTTTTTGTGAAATGTGCTGTTTGTTATTTGACTGACTTCAGGATTTCTGACTTTCTCTAGATTTCATGTTAGTTATATCCCCTGCAACCTCAGTTTTCAAATGGATTCAATAAAGTCTTTAATTCTGGGGTACCTGGTGGCTCAGTCAGTTAAGCGTCCAGCTTCAGCTCAGGTCATGATCTCACAGTTCAAGAGTTTGAGCCCCAGATAAGGTTGTCTGACTGTCTGCTCTCAGCACAGAGCCTGCTTCAGATCCTCTGTCCCCCTCTCCCTCAGCCCCTCCCCTACCCACGTTTTCTCTTTTTCTCAAAAATAAATAAAACACTTTTTTTAAAGTCATTAATTCTAAGTTAGTCCTGCTTTTCTCTTGTCATGGTAGGAGTGAAATTCTTTCTAGCTTCCTACATCTCTGAGCTGAAACTAGCAGCTCTTTAGTGTCTCTTAAATAGGCTAGTCCATAATTAATTATCTTAGATAATTTTAGTCTCTATTTACAATATCTGTTGCTGCATGGCAACAGAAAATGTTGGCTACTTTCCAGCATATCTTGCAAGATAAAGAAGACTTCATAAAGTGTCACAAGAATGCCTGCATGTCACTATTATCAATGCTACTTTCACCTCTGTCTTCAGCTCAGATACCTTAGGGTCCCATCCAGGCCACACCTGGTATCACACTAAGCTGTCCCTATTATTGACATAGCCTGTCTGGAGCTGAGGTTTTCCATTCCTATCTCCACCTCATGGTGGGGTGTGCAGGATGGATCAGAACTTGAGCAAGGTCAGAGCCACAAAGTGGTTTTACTCTCTATGTCTCAGTAACAAACAGGGCCCAGGGTCTGCATGAATGTCCCTGTCTACAGACCACCAGCTAGCCCTTAGTCTCTTTTTACACCATCTTTGAGGAGGGGTAGGATGGTTTCCAACACTGTTCCAAGTGGATGAAGCCTGACACCCTGTAGATCTATAAACATGGTATACGTGAGCTCTCATACTTCCTTCAGTCTCTTAGCAGGCATTGGTCTCTGGTTTGGTGTGTACTCATCAGTGACCGGCCAGCCCAGCTGCAGCAAGCTTTCTGGTGAGGTACATTAAGGTTAATATGAAACAATGTAATTTGTCAAAATAGGAGGCTAAACTAGAAAACTTACAGAATTCTTACAACTAGTGAAAAATGTAATAGAATTCAACACCCACTCATGCTAAAAACTTCCAGCAAACCAGGAAATATTAGCTCATAAAGGTATCTCAGAAAAAAACTCTAGTTGATATCATACTTAATGAGAAATATTGAACACTATCCTCCTAAGACTGGGAACAAGCAGTGTACTACGCAGTATGTAAGGCAAGATTAAAAATCATAAAATGTGAGATTAAAACTAACTTTATTCATTGATGACATGAGAAATCATACAAAGTATCTTCACTAACCACAATGGAATGAAACTAGAAATCACAGAGTGAAAGTAGGAAAACTGGAAAATTCAAGATTATGAAGAAAATAAACAAAATATTCTAAAATAACCAATGGGTCAAAGATGGGATTCTAAACAGTCTCAGAGTTAGAACTGATCGATGAATTCATCAAGGCAGCAGGATACAAACTCAACACACAAAAATTAGTTGCATTACTATACAATGAACAATCTAAAAGGAAATTAGGAAAACAATTCCATTTACAATAGCATCAACAAGAGTAAGATACCTAGGGATTAACTTAACCAAGGAGGTGAAAGACTTGTACAGTGGGAAAATACAGAACACTGCTGAAAGAAGTTAAAGAGGACACTAATAAATGGATGACACATACTATGTTCATGATTGGAAGACAATACTGTTCAGTTGTCAATGATACCCAAAACAATCGACAGATTCAATGCACCCCCTATCAAAATACCAATGACATTTTCTGCAGAGATAGAAAAGCCCAACCAAAATTCACATGAGATCTGAAAGTACCCCAAATAGCCAAAATAATTTCAAAAAAGAATATAGCTGAAGATCTTACACTTGCTGATTTCAAATTTTACTACAAAGCAACAGCAATCAAAACAATGTGGTACTGGTATAAAGACAGATATATAAACCAATGGAATAGAATAGAAAGCCCAGGGGCACCTGGGTGGCTCAGTCAGTTGAGCTTCTGACTTCGGTTCAGGTCATGATCTCACAGCTTGTGAGTTCAAGCCCCGCGTGGGGCTCTGTGCTGACAGCTCAGAGCCTGGAGCCTGCTTCAGATTCTGTGTCTCCCTCTCTCTCTGCCCCTAACCCACTTGCATTCTGTCTCTGTCTCTCTCAAAAATAAGTAAACATTTTTTAAAAATTAAATAATAGAAAGCCCAGAAAGAATGGGCAAACATGGTCAAATGGTTTTGACAAAGGCGACAAGACTATTCAATAGGTAAAGAGCCTTTGCAACACATGGTGTTGGGAAAACGGGATATCCACATGCAAAAGCATGAAATGGGACACTTACCTAACACCACATACAAAATTTTACTCAGAATAGATGAAACGCCTAAATGGAAGAAATAAAAATATAAAACTCTAAAAGGGAAACAGGGCAAAACTTCACAACATTGAATTTGGCAATGATTTCTTAAATACAACAACAAAGGTACAGACAACAAAAGAAAAAATAGACAAATGGGACTGATGAAAATTAAAAACTGCTGTACATCAAAAAACACAATAGCAGCACCTGGGTGGCTCAGTCAGTTAGACATCTGACTCTTGATTTTGGATCTGGTCGTAATCTCATGGTTTGTCAGATCAAGCCCTGCATCAGGGTCTATGCTGATAGCTTAGAGCCTGCTTGGCATTCTGTCTCTCCCTCTCTCTGCCCCTCACCTGCTCATGCATGCTCACTTTCTCTGTCTCTCAAAATAAATAAATAAACTTAAAAAAAAAGATACTATCAACAGAGTCAAAGGCAACCCACAAAATGGAAGAAAATATTAGCCAACAATATATCTGATAAGAGATTAATATCCATAATATAAAGAGAACTCCTACAACTCAAAAACCAAAAAATAAAAAACTGGACTGAAAATGGGCAAAGAACTTGAATAGACATTTGTCCAAAGAAGATATACAATAACTACTGTGCACATGAAAAAAAAAAAAAGTTCAACATCATTAACCATTAGCGAAATGGAACTCAAAACTACAAGATACCACTTCACACCCGTAAGGATGACAACTATCAAAAAAAAAAAAAATAGCAGGTGTTAGCAAGGATGTTGAGAAATGTTGAGAAATTGGAACCCTTGTGCACTGTTGGTGGGAATGTAAAATGAATTGTATATCCACTGCAAAAAACAGGATGGCAGTTTCTAAAAAGAAATAAATATAGAAATAACATACAATCCAGCAACTTCACTTCTGGGTATGTATATTTAACCAAAAGAATTGATAGCAGTATGTGGTCACTTATGTTATAGCGGCATAATTCATAATAGCTAAAATGTGGAAGTAATCCACATGTCCATCAATGGACGAATGGATAAGCACAATGTGGCATATCCATATGGTGGGATATTATTCGGTCTTAAAAAGGAAGGAAATTCTTGCATATACTACAATATGGATGAATTATGAAGACATGATGCTAAATAAAATCAACCAGTCACAAAAAGACAAATACTTTATGCTTCCACTTAAATCAGGTACTTATATTAGTCAAAATTATATAGAGACAGAAAGTAGAATAGCTGTTTCCAGTCCAGGGCCTGGGAGGATAGAGAAATAGAATGTTACTGTTTAATGGGTAGAAAGTTTTCATTTTATAAGGTAGAAAGGGTTGTAGATGGATAGTCCTGATGATAACACATTATGAATGTACTTAATACCATTAAACTCTCTGCCTAAAAATTATTAAGATGGTAAATTTTGTGTTATGCATATTTTACCAAAAATTTAAACACAGAAAAAGATAAAATAGAGAAAAACGCAAATGAGAACACAACATGCCAATATTTGCACGACAGTGAAGCAGTGTTCAAAGATAAATTTATCACTATAAATGTCTATATTTAAAAGGGAGATAGAACTCAGTTCAGTAATATCACTTTTCATTTTAAGGAAATAGAAAAAGGAGAGCAAACTTAACCTGAGGTAGCAGAAGGAAGGAGATAACAAAGATTAGATCAGAAAATCAAAATAGAGAATAGAAAAACAATAAACTCCATAAAACAAAAAATTTGTTCCTTGCAAAGATTAACAAAATTGACAAACCTTAGCTAGATTGATTAAGAAAAAAGAAAGAGGATTCAAACTACCAAAATCAGAAAAGCAAGTGGGAACATTACTACCAATCTTACAAAAACAAAAAAGATTATACAAGAATATTATGAACAGTTTTACACCAACAAACTAGATAACCTAGATGAAATTGACAGATTCCTAAAACATACAATTTACTGAAACCTACTCAAGAAGACATAGAAAATAAATCCTAAACATGTAAAGAGGTTGAATTAGTAATCAAGAACCCCCCACCCCCACGCTTCTAGTGGGAGATTGACTGGATGGGTGATGGGTATTAAGGAGGGTACTTGTGATGAGCATTGGGTGTTGTATGTAAGTGATGAATCACTAAATTCTACTCCTGAAACCAATATTGCTCTGTATTTTAAGTAACTAAAATTTACATTTAAAAAAAGCCTTCCCTTCTAAAGAGCTCAGGACCAGAGCTCTTTGCTAGTGAGTTTCCAACAAAAAATTTTTAAAAAAATTATCCTAATGCCTCTCAAATTCTTCCAAAGAGCAGAATAGGAGGGAACATTTCCTAGCTCTTTCTATGAAGTCAGCATCCTTCTGATATCATAGCCAAATAAAGGCATCACAAGAAAAAAAAAAAAAAAAAAGGAACAAAGTCCTTTATGAACATAGATGCATAATTCCCCAACAAAATACTAGCACACTGAAGCCAGTACCAACCACATTAAAAGGATGACATATTATGATCAAGTGGAATTTATCCCAGGAATGCAATGGTGGTTCAACAATATGAAAAACAACTAATGTAAAACACCATGTTAATGGAATGAGTGGAAAATCCACATGATTATTTCAATGCTGCTTTAAAAAGCATTTGTAAAAATATCAGAATCTTTTCATGATAAAAAATACTCAATAATATAGGAATAGAGGGTTTAAAGTAGCACCATACTAAATGGTGAAAGGCTGAAAGATCCCTCCTAAGAGCAAGAACAAGACAGGATGACTGCTTTCACCACTTCCCTTCAATATTATCCTAGAGTTTTCAGGCATAGCAATTAGTCAATAAAAAGAAATAAAAGTCCTCAAAATTGGAAAGGAAAAAGCAAAACTATATTCATAAATGGCATGATTTTATGTGTAAAAAATCCTTTAAAAATTTACCAATAAAACTGTTAAAACATACATGGCTTTGGCAAAGTTTTGGGATACAAAATGCAGCTGTATTTCTATACACTAGCAATGAAAAATCCAAAAATAATTTTAGGCCAATTGAATTTACAATAACATTAGAAAAAACATGATACTTAGGAATAAATTTAACCAAGGAGGTAAAACATTCATACACTAAAAACTAAAAAACATAGTAGTAAGAAATTAAAGAAAACACAAATGAATGGAAACATATCCTATGTTCATGGATTGGAAGACGTAATATTGTTACAATGGCAATACTCCCTGAAGCGATCTACAGGTTCAATTTAGTCCCTCCCAAAACCCCAATGGCCACTCTTGCAGAAATGGAAAACCTGGCCTAAAATTTCTATGGAATTTCAAAGAACCTCCAATTGCCAAAGTAATCTTAAAAAGAACAAAGTTGGAAGACTCATACTCCCTGATTTCAAAACTTTCTACATAGCTAAATCAAAACACTGTGGTACTGGGATAAAAGTACATAGAGATGAATGGAACAGAATACAGAGTCCAGAAATAAGCCCATATATCTATGGTCAAATGATTTTTGACAAGGGTTCTAAAACAATTCAATGGGGAAAAACCAGTGTCCAGCGTTGGACAGCTGAATATCTGCATGCAAACAAGTGATGTAGAACCCTTATCTTACATCATATACAAAAATTAACCCAAAAGAGATCAAAGAATTAAATTTAAGAGGTATAAAACTCTTAGAAGAAACATAAGGCTAATCTTCATGTCCTTGAGTTTGGCAATGATACATTTTTTAAATGTTTTTATTTATTTTTGAGAAAGAAAGAGCATGAGCAGGGGAGAGGCAGAAAGAGAGGGAGACACAGAATCCGAAGCAGGCTCCAGGCTCTGAGCTGTCAGCTCAGAGCCCAGCGGGGCTTGAACCCACAGACCGCGAGATCATGACCCGAGCTGAAGTCGGATGCTTAACTGACTCAGCCGCCCAGGCGCCCCTAGTTTGGCAGTGATATCTTAAATATGACACCAAAAGCATAAAGCAACAAAAGAAAAAAATAAGTAAGTTCGAACTCACAAAATCAAAAGTTTGGGTACATCGGGACACCTAGGTGGCTCAGTTAGTTAAGCGTCTGACTTCAGCTCAGGTCATGATCTCACAGTTTGTGAGTTTAAGCCCCTGTCAGGCTCTGTGCTGACAGCTCAGAGCCTGGAGTCTGCTTTGGATTCTGTGTCTCCCTCTCTCTGCCCTCCCCTGCTCGTACTTTGTCTCTGTCTCTGCCTCTGTCTCTCTCTCAAAAAATAATAATAATAATAAACATTTAAAAAAATTTTTTTAATTTTTGGTACATCAAAGGACACTATCAAGCAAGTGAAGAGACTTCACAAAGATTGGGAGAAAGTATTACCAGACACAAAAAGCCCATATTGTATGATTCTATTTATATGAAATATAAATTTGCATAAATATAAATATCTGGAATAGGTAAACCCACAGTGATGATGAGCAGATAGGTGGTTGCCAGAGGCTGGGGAGGGAATGAGGAATAACTGCCTAAATAGCATGAGGTTTTCGTTTGGAATAATGAAAATGTTCTGAAACTAGGTGGTGGTAATGGTCACCTAACACTGTGAATGTACATAATGCAACTGAACTGTAGCCTTTAAAATGGTCAGAAAGATAAATTGTATGTTATAGGTATTTTATCACAGTAAAAAACATGAAGAAAAAAATAATAGAATTTAGCTCAAAGTTGAAACAGATTATCATGCTTAAGAGTGCTTCAACACTTCTAATGGAAATCACAGAGAACAGATTTATATATTTAATTAAAGTGATAAAAAATAATTCCCTTCCTAAAAACTAAACACCAATTAAAATGTTATGAGTAAAGATATATTGAAGATATTTTCATACACACATGCACATACATGCAAACACACACTCATGCACACATACACACACACACACACACACACACACCCCAAAACTACCCCAGTCACTACAAAAGGAAATTCTAAAGAATGTTTTTCAGGCAGAAGAAAGGTTATCCCTGAAGGACCTTGTCCTCAGTCGGGTTCTTAAGAAGCAGCCCCTACAGTGCAGCTGCCAAAACCTTTCCACCAGTAAACTCTAGAACCAGAAAATATCGTGGTGAACTCTATCAAATGGTCAAGGTACAAGTAATCCCACACTTACATTTTGGCAAATAGTTAAAAATTGCAAGCATTCCACAATTCATTTCTTACACTAGCATAACTTTAAAATAAAACCAAGAAATGAAAATATATAACAAAAGACATATCAATATTATTCATAAAGATGTAATCCTGAACAAAATCAGTTAATCCAACAGTATACAAAAATAATAGTTTCCATGAATGAGTTAGGTTTGCCTCAAGAAAACAGATTTACCTTAATATTAAAAAGAAAGTAGTCAATAAAATTAACTATATGCACAAGTTAAAGTGATCATCTCAATATTTGTATCAAAATTCCTTGATAAAATTCAGAATACATTCAAAATTAAAACAAATGATAGAAAATTATGAATAAAGTGCTACATACTTAACCTAGGAAAGTAATTATACCTGGGCCCATAATCATCCTGCAAAATAATTAAATACTGTGAACTCTGTGTAAATGGGAAAATACTCAGAATTACTCTTTTCATCATTTTTATACCAGAGGAGCTGATCTAAAAACTAAGGCAAGAAAATGACTAGTACATGTTTTGGAAAGGAAAAAAAGAAAACCCAAAATTGTCTTGTTAGATATTATTTTCTGTGTATAAATTCCAAATAATCTACAGCTTAAAATTTTTAAATAAGAGAGTTTTACAAGGTAAATGGATAGAATTATAAATATACAATAATAATTTTCATGTATATATCAGAAACAAATTCTATTTCTTTTTTTTAAGTTTTTATTTATTTATTTTGAGAGAGAGAGAGAAAGCACAAGCAGGGGAGGGGCAGAGAAAGAGGAGAGAGAGAATCCCAAGAAGGCTCTGCACTGTCAGCACAGAGCTCAGTACAGGGTTCCATCTCACCAACCATGAGATCATGACCTGAGAAGAAATCTAGAGTTGGACACTTAACCAACTGAGTCACCCAGGCACCCCAACAAAGTTTATTTCTATAAAATAAATTTTAAAGTTGAGATATTATCTAAACAGTATAAAAATATCAGGGCACCAGCATGGCTCTGTCATTTAAGCGACCAACTCTTGATTTTGGCTCAGGTCATGATCTCATGTTTGTGAGGTCAAGTCATATATCAAGCCCCACGTGGGGCTCTGTGCTGAGCATGGAGCCTGCTTGGGATTCTCTTTCTGCTCCCCTCTCTGTCCTTCCCCTGCTTTCATGCTCTCTCTCTCTTTCAAAATAAATAAACTTTACAAAAATAAACAGTAGAAAAATATCAATTAAATAAATTATTTATCAAGTAAATAAAAACAAGACATGTGAAAGCATTAAGAGAAAATCATCTAAATTTTCACGTTCAAAGACTCAGAGATGTAATATGTTAATGCTGTCAACATTTCCAGAATGATATATAAATATTATAGAATCCAAATCTAATTCTTAAAATGATTTGCCCACCTGTAAAATGTCTATGACATGCACAATGTCAAGAATAGTCAAAGCAATTCTAAATGAAGAAAAATGTGTAAATAATTGTTCCAGGAAGTATCAAGGAAAATCATTATAAAGCTACATCATTAAGATATAATGGTTTTGGTGCCAGGAGCCACCTATGAAACAATTAGAGTTCTCAGCAGTCAACCAACATGTTTTTCTAGTCCTGATACATGATGAAGAAAAAAAGAGAAGTAGGCAATGAAGAGTATTTTACAAAAATGGTGTTAGGTCTTTTCTAAGTATGACCTTAGATATTTCTGATATAATGTCATACAAAATATCGGTTTCATAGGCATTGAATACTTAACTGTAAAAGCAAATCTATTGAATATTCTAGAATTCATATAGAGAATATCTTTAAGAGGTTAGAGTAGATACATTTTTCTTTAATTTTTATAAATCACAAATGTAAATAAAGATATTAAAATACTGGACTACATTAAAATTAAGAATATAAAATGAACATACTAACCAGCCCTAGGGAGGAGGAGATATTGCCACAAACATAACTATAAATTCAAGTATGCAGAATGCATTTGGGTATGCACAGTGTATTCAAGCTAGAAGGGAGGATACTTGAGTATAAAAGAAACAAAGGAAAGGGGAAAGAAATACAAAAGGACAACAAATATACCTCTGGAAATAGGATATAGTAGTGAAGATCTTGGAAACAGCAGAAATACTGTAATTATTACCAGAAAGGGAAAGAGTGATAGGAGTTTCAGAAGTAAATAAATGGAAGAAAGAGAAAAATTACTTAAAATACTAATTTGTAGGGGGAAATTATTAGGTGAATAGTTAAAAGAAATAAAAGACTATAAAGTATTAAAAACAATGCCTTAAAAGCAAGCACGTAAAAGCTGAAGAGGAAGTACAACCAATTAAAGAATGCAAGGAATGGAAATAGAATGGGTAGTCGGTTAGACAAGCGCTTAAAGTGTGAAGGACCAGGAAGGAATGATAAGGAGGAAAGGCAAAGAATAGGTTCTGCAATCAATACGTGGTGTATTTCAATCTATCATCAAGTATATGTGAGAAGACAAAAAACTAATAAAGTCATCTTAATTAAATACAAAGAGATTTTTTAATGCAATTAAAGAAGGAATATGGATATGAGCAGGAAAGCCAAAGGAGAAATTGAGGAAAAGAATTCAGTAAATGGGAGATTAATAGAACAGAAAAAGATCAACATAACACATTTTTAAAGTTGGCATAGTAAAACCAAAATATAATTGTACCATAAAAAATTAATGCAAAGAAGAAATCTGAAATGTAGGGGCAATTTTAAGAGATAGAAGATTAAGTTTAGATTTGGAAAGAAGAGAATATTTGAGGAGCAGAATTGTGGAAATGACTTAATATCTCATTTGCAGCACTGAGACCCAGTCGCAGCAGCATCCTTACCAAAGCCAGTCTCTGTGGCCCCAGAGCAGGAGGATAACTCTCATAGGCTGTG
Organism: Panthera uncia; assembly: GCF_023721935.1. Lineage (NCBI taxonomy): Eukaryota > Metazoa > Chordata > Mammalia > Carnivora > Felidae > Panthera > Panthera uncia. The sequence goes on along the minus strand of NW_026057580.1, from coordinate 119,654,246 downwards.
CTGAAAGGCAATGGCAGGATGTCAAGGTTATGTGTGACTTCATCTCCCACTGGGCATGAACTACTTTGTTATCCAAAATGGAAATGGCCTTGTGTACAATGACTCACCTGCCAAGTACACAAGAGACTAAACTGCCCTCCCTGATGCTGTGTGTCTCCTGTTAGGGTCATTAAGATCACTTGTGTTACAAGTGCACAATTACCTTCTGACATAACAGATTGCTCCTGAGTTGAACTAAGTGGTAAATTATTCCTTGGGGCTTCAGAACAATAATGGGACAGTAATCAGAAGTTTAGTTCTCTCAGCAAAAATTATTGCCGATATTTAGTGTTACACTGGCCACAGTGCAGCATCCCTGAAGCTGGGGTGGTGATTACTCAGAGTTGAATTTCAAGTTTCTAAAGTTGCCATATAAAACTAGCAAATTGCTTTGTCTTGTTCAATGACCAAGTCCTAGTTTTTATTTGAATTCTCAAAACATACTCAGTGACATACCTTACACAACTTTGAATACAGGGAATATCTATGTTTTTTAATTTAAATGTTTTATTTTGAAATAATGATAGATTCAAGGAAGTCCTCAAGGTAATATAGAAAAGTGGCATTAACCCTTCACCAATTTTCCCCAGTGGTTACATCTTTCATAATTATAGTACAATATAGAGAAATTTGATATTGATGCAGTGTGTATATATGTGTACGCAGTGTGTATAGCTATTTTATCACACATGTAGATTCATGTGACCACTACCTCCATCAAGATAAAAAACTATTCCATTCACACAAACATTCCCTCATGCTACTTCTTTATACTCACATATTCCCCCCACCACAAATCTGTTTTCCATCACTCTAATTTTGTTATTTCAAAAATGTTATGGGGCGCCTGGGTGGCTCAGTCGGTTAAGCGGCCAACTTCGACTCAGGTCATGATCTCACAGTCCGTGAGTTCGAGCCCCGCGTCGGGCTCTGTGCTGACAGCTCAGAGCCTGGAGCCTGTTTCAGATTCTGTGTCTCCCTCTCTCTCTGACCCTCCCTTGTTCATGCTGTCTCTCTCTGTCTCAAAAATAAATAAACATTAAAAAAAATTTTTTTAATGTTATATAAATATAATAATGTAATTATACAGCATATAGTCTTCTAGGATTTGGCCTTTATCCCGGAGCATTAGTCTCTGGATCCACCCAAGTTGTGCATGTATCAATAGCTAAACCCTTTTTATCGTTGAGTAAGATTCCTGCTATCCATGTCCCAAAGTTTGTTTACCTTTTGCCTACTAAGGGGCATTATAGTTGTTTTGCAGTTTGGCTATCACAAACAAAGAGCAGTTTTGTGTTACTACGAACAACTGTGTACAAGCTTTTGCATAAGTACAAGTTTTCGTTTCTCTGCAATAAACACCCAGGAGTACAACTGGTGGACTGTATCAGTGTATATTCACTTTTTAAAAAGGGACTGCAAAACCCTTTTCAGAGTGTTTGTACCATTTCACATTCCTGCCAGCAGTGTGGGAGCAATTCTGTTGCTCTGCGTCCTCTCCAATAGTTAGTATTGTAATGACCTTTTTTAAAACTTGTGATAAATTACACATAACATAACATCTACCATCTTATCTACTGATAAACATATAGTTCAGAGGTGTTAAGTATATTCGTGTTGTTGTGCAATAGATCTCCAGAACCTTTCCATCTTTTTAATCTGAAATTCTATACCCATTAAACAACACCCCCCTCCTTTTCCCATTTCCTCCAACTTCTGGTACCCACCATTCTACCTAAGACTTCCAGACAAACAGAGCATAATAACATGGGAACAGGAAGAAAAATTTTGCTAGTGGGTATCTAGGGGTAGTGGTGAGTGGTGCCAGTCTCTTCTCTACCCCTAGATTCCTGAATCCATAAATCCTGGTTACAGGAGAGAAAGCATCATATATCGGGTGCTACTTTACAGCATATACAACCTCCCAAAGAATATAGTCCCAGCCATGCCAGATATTGTCACCTAGCTTACTCTGTAAGAGTCTGCAAAAGGACATTCCACCCTTCTACCAAACCAGCTGCTTCAGGATAATGGAGAACGTGGTAAAATGTGTGCATTCCATGAACACAGGCCCATTTCTATAAATCATTTGCTGTGATGTGAGTTCCTTGATCAGATACAATGCTGTTTGCAATGTCATTATGGTGGATAAGGCATTATGTAAGTCCACAGGCAGTAGTTTTTATAGTAGCATGCAAGCATACAGACATATATGTACCCAAATGTCTATTCCAGTAAGAACAAAGTGCTGTCCCTTCCATGATGGAAGAAGTCCAATGTAACCAGCCTTGATGAATGGAAGTTCATGTTTCCGAGCTTATACATAACCACCATCTCTGCTTCCATGCATTTTGTTCATGAGCCCATTTGACAATGACGGGAATGGCAGGTAAAAAATGCTGACTGGTATCCACAGAACTAGTCATTCTATCCACTTGATTATTGAAAATCCCCCTTTAGTGAGATCACCTTTTAGTGAGAATTCACATCGGACAAAAATAACTTCATATTTATTGAATACTCGGAGGTCTATCCACATTTCTCTTCCCCACACCTCCTTATCACCAATTTTCTAATAATGTTCAAGTGCCTAACCATCCAGCAAACTCATTAGCCACAGCCAAAAAAAAAAAAAAAAGGTGTACACTCATGCCTCTGACCACTTCTTCCAAGCAAAATGAACAATTAGCTGCACCTAATTCTGCCCACTCAGAGGATTTCCTTTCAGCATTGTCCTTCATGAACATCCCAAAAAGGGGCTGTAGTGCTCCAATTGTCCACTTTTGAATGGTGCGTGCATAATATTCCTAGTCAACTACTAATACAGATCTCCCTTACAGGCCATAGATGCAGGCTGGGAGAGAGAATGTAATGTAGCAGGAGTGAGGCCCATGGGCATTTGGGTTACGTCCTCATGTAATTTCCCTGTGCCCTCATGACATGCACAAGCCTAATCTTGGATGGACCACCTCCATTTGACAATGGAATACTGCGGTGCATGCCCAACTTGATGGCTTCATTGGTGAAACAATACCTTTTTTTTTCCTTAATATGTATTTATTTTTGAGAGTGAAAGGATAAGCAGAGGAGGGGCAGAGAAGGGGGGACAGAGGATCCCAAGGGGACTTTGTAATGACAGCAGTGAGCCTGATGCAGGGCTTGAACTCACAAACTGCAAGATCATAACCTGAGCAGAAGTCAGAAGCTTAACCAACTGAGCCAACCATCTGCCCCAGGCAATACCTAGTTTAATATTGGAAACTCAGGTTTCATAGAAACTTGGTGGCCCATGAAAGCATTCTGTCTCTACTAAGTTCCAGTAGCAAGCCAAAAGCTGTTTCCCAAAGACAGATAGTAGGACTTTCAGAAGATAATAGGGCTTTCCTCCCAAATAGTAGGTGTTCACACTGTGATTCACATCCAAGGGGTTTTCAAAGCCCCCCAAACAGCATCTCTACATACCACTTCCACTTTAAGAACTATTGGGTCTGTTGGATCATATAGCCCAAGTAGCAGAGCAGCTTGCATGGCAGCCTGGACCTACTGCAGAGCCTTCTCTCATTCCAGATCCTGCTCAAAACTAGAAGTTTTTGGAGGTCACTCAGTAAGTGAGCTGGAGTACCACACCCAAATGGTAAATATGTTGCCTCCAAAGTCCAAAGAGGGCCACTAGGCATTGTGCCCTTTTTTGGCCTTTAGAAGGAATATCCTGACATGCCTGATACCAGTGACCTCTAAAAATTTCACTAAGGAGAAAGGCCTTTGAATTTTTGTCATACTTATTTCTCACCCTCTGACATGCAAATGTGTTACTAATAACTCTAAAGTAATTGCTACTTCTTGCTCATTAGGTAAATCAGCATAATGCCATCAATACCCATGTGGCATCCTGCGGAAGGGAAAGGCAGTCAAGATCCCTCTGGACTAACTTATGATGTATGGTTGGAGAGTGGATATATCCCTGAGGTAGGAGAGTGAATGTGTACTTCTGGTCTTGCCAGATGAAAGAAAATTGCTCTGTTTGTGTTTAATAATAGATATCAAGAGAAAAAAAAGCATTTTCCAAATCAATAGCTGCATACCCAAGTACAGCGGGTGCGTTAATTTACTCAAGCAATAAAACCACATCTGGAACAACACTTACAGTTTGAGATACCATCTGGTTAAGCTTACTAGAATTTAATATCATTTTCCAATATCCGTCTGTTTTCTGGACAGGTCAGATATGTGAATTGAATGGGTAATGTGAGAGATACATCACTCAGCCCTGTATCTTTCAAGTCCTTTCAAGTCCTTCATGGGGGCACGAACCTCTCCCAGGAACGTAGGATTCCTGCTGATTTACTATTTTCTTACACATAACTAGTTCTAGTGAATTCCACTTGTTCCTTCCTACAAGTATAGCACTATTCCACCAGCCAGAAAAACCACACAGGAATTCTGCCAGTTGCTGAATGTGTCTATTCAATAAATGCAATTCAATTAAATAGGATTGGTCTAGGAACTTACTGAATGTACTGTGAGAGGGACCTGGCCCAAAACTTCATTGATCACCTGGCCTCCATAAGACTCTACACAGACTGGAGGACCACAGTGACATTTTAGGTGTTCTGGAATTAGTGACAGTTCAGAGACAGTGTCCAATAATCTCCAGATAGGAAATTTTGTGAAACAAAGAACAGATGGAACAAATTTTTTAAATACAAGCAAGATGGGAGATCTTAACCCAAGAATATCAAGGATTACGTTAACTATGAAAAGTCTTAGAGTGATGTTAGAAAAGATGGAAGAGTGGGAGGCTTCAGGAAAACATCTCCTACCCTAGACAAAAATTTTACTTGAAGAATATGTCTGACGTAAATATTTTGAAACTCTGGAGTCTTTTCAAAGCCTTGCAGCTTCCAGGGGAAAGATTAGATATATTGTAGTTTCTTTCCACTCTTAGCATGGTGGTAGCTATTCAATTCCCATCTTCAGCCATGCGGCAGGCAACCATGCCCATATCCCTGAAGTGTCTTGAATGTGGCTTGTGGGGGCTAAGGTAGGTAATATGGATCTTTTCCTACAGATATCAAGGATCCGTGTTATGATTTCTGATTGTTGCTTCTGCTCTTGGAGGTACAGGCAGAGGTAGGCTATCATGGTTGAGACCCTACTAGCTGAAGAAACTTCCAGGGAAATCAAGAGACAGAGTTTCATTCCAACCTCTTTATTTTTCTCTTTTTCCTCCTTGGGAACTGGACACTGAAGGATTAGGACATTCAGAATGAATTGCATATATGATGGAATTTAGAAAGCCACCACACATTCCCAGTGAAAGACACTGGATCAGAAAAGACCTAAAGGGACTCTAACTTTTTGCCTCAGGTTGAGTTGTAGTACAGAGAAGCCATACAACAATAAAAATTTTAAATGTGAAAAATCCAGGGAAGGGGAGAATCTGGTTTCTGCAATAACCACACTATAAGATTTAAAAGTCATTTAAAACAAAAAAAAATCACAAGACAAAAAGAAATAAGGTAGTATGGCTCATTCAAAGAAAAAAATAAATAGAAAGTGTCTCTCAGGAAGACCAGATGGCAGGCTTACTAAAAAAGTACCTTAAGGGGCACCTGGGTGGCTCAGTTGGTTAAGCGTCTGACTTTGGCTTAGGTCATGATCTCGTGGTTCATGAGTTTGGTCCCTGCATCAGGCTCTGTGCTGACAGCTTTCAGTCTGGAACCTGCTTCTATTCTGTGCCCCTCTCTCTGCCCCTCCCCCGCTCATGCTGTCTCTCTCTGTCTCTCAAAAATAAATAAGCATTAAAAAATTTTTTAAATACCTTAAATCAGCTATTTTAAGAACATATTTGATTAGTCTGGAGAAAGAATAAGTGAATGTGAAGAAAGAATAATTGAAATCATTGAGACTGAGTGCCTTTCCTTTCCAGAAAGGAAAAAGAGTGAAGAAAAGATAATATATTCTAAGGTTCCTATGGGACACCAAGCATATCAATACACACATTTGTAGGAGTTCCAGAAGGAGAACAGAAAAAAGGGAAGAAAGATTGTTTGAAGAAATAATAACCCAAAACTTCCCAAATTTGATGCAAGATGTGAATCTACAAATCCAGCACATTCAATAAACTCAAAGTAGAATAAACTCAAGATACACATTGGGACACATTATAATCAAACAGTTGAAAGAAAAATACTAAGAATCAGAAAGTGAGAAGAAAAAAATGACTCACATACAAGGGATCCTCAATAAGATTATTAACAATATCTCTCATGAAAACCTGTGACGCCAAAAAGAAAACCAAAGCAGGAGGCATCACAATCCCAGACTTCAAGCTATACTACAAAGCTGTAATCATCAAGACAGTATGGTACTGGCACAAGAACAGACACTCAGATCAATGGAATAGAATAGAGAACCCAGAAATGGACCCACAAACGTATGGGCAACTAATCTTTGACAAAGCAGGAAAGAATATCCAATGGAATAAAGACAGTCTCTTCAGCAAATGGTGCTGGGAAAACTGGACAGCGACATGCAGAAGAATGAACCTGGACCACCTTCTTACACCATACACAAAAATAAACTCAAAGTGGATGAAAGACCTCAATGTAAGACAGGAAACCATCAAAATCCTCGAGGAGAAAGCAGGCAAAAACCTCTTTGATCTTGCCCACAGCAATTTCTTACTCAACACATCTCCAGAGGCAAGGGAAACAAAAGCAGAAATGAACTACTGGGACCACATCAAAAAAAAAAAAAAACCAAAAAAAAACAAAAAAAAAAAAAACAAAAACAAAAACAAAAAACTTCTGCACAGTGAAGGAAACCATCAGCAAAACTAAAAGGCAACCAATGGAATGGGAGAAGATATTTGTAAATGACAGATCAGATAAAAGGTTAGTATCCAAAATCTACAAAGAACTTATCAAACTCAACACCCAAAAAACAAATAACCCAGTGAAGAAATGGGTAAAAGACATGAATAGGCACTTCTCCAAAGAAGACATCCATGGCCAACCGACACATGAAAAAATGCTCCACATCACTCATCATCAGGGAAATACAAATCAAAACCACAATGAGATACCACCTCACACCTGTCAGAATGGCTAACATTAACAACACAAGCAACAACAGATGTTGGTGAAGATGCAGAGAAAGAGGATCTCTTTTGCATTGTTGGTGGGAATGCAAGCTGGTGCAGCCACTCTGGAAAACAGTATGGAGGTTTCTCAAAAAACTAAAAATAGAACTACCCTACGACCCAGCAATTGCACTACTAGGCATTTATCCATGGGATACAGGTGTGCTGTTTCAAAGAGACACATGCACCCCCATGTTTATAGCAGCACTATCAACAATAGTCAATGTATGGAAAGAGCCCAAATGTCCATCGATGGATGAATGGATAAAGAAAATGTGGTATATATATATATATATATATATATATATATATATACACACATGCATACAATGGAGCATTACTTGGCAATCAAAAAGAATGAAATCTTGCCATTTACAACTACGTGGATGGAACTGGAGGGTATTATGCTAAGTGAAATTAGTCAGTCAGAGAAAGACAAAAATCCCTATGACTTCACTCATATGAGGACTTTAAGAGACAAAATAGATGAACATAAGGGAAGGGAAACAAAAATAATATAAAACAGGGAGAGGGACAAAACAAAAGAGACTCATAAATATGGAGAACAAACTGAGGGTTGCTGGAGGGGTTGTGGGAGGGGAGAATGGGTTAAATGGGTAAAGGGCATTAAGAAATCTACTGAAATCATTGCTTCACTATATACTAATTTGGGTGTAAATCTTAAAAAATAAAAAATAAAGTTACATAAGAAAAAAAAAACTCTGTGATGCCAGAAAGCAGTGGATTGATATATTCAAACAGATGAAAGGGAAAAAAAACCTCTCCACCAAGAATCCTATATCCAGAAAAACTGTCCTTCGAAAATGAGGGGGAGGTTGAGACATTCCCAGATAAACAAAATCTGAGGGAGTCTGTTCCCAGTAGATCTGCTCTGCAAGAAATGATAAAGGATATCTCTCAGAATGAAATGAAAGGACACAAGAAGAAAAAAAGATGTTCAATAAAGATAAATGCATGAGCAATTAAAAAAGCTAGTATTAGTGTACTTTGGGGTTATAACTCTAATTTTTATTTTCTATATGACTTAAAGAACAAATTCATAAAAAATATTAGTCTATTTTGGGGGGCACATGATGTATAAAGCTGTAAATGTGACATCAGTAACTGAAGGGGGGCAAACTGTATAGGAGCAGGGTTTTTGTATTTTATTAAAGTTAGGCTGGTACAAATTCAAGTTAGATTTTTATGACTTTAGGATGTTAAAATAATCCCCATGCTAAACACAACAGAAATATTTATAGAATATACACAAAATAATATGAAAAGGGAATTAAAACCTTTTACTACAAAATTAACTGAATGCAAAAGAAGACAGTAATGCAGAAAATGAGGTACAGAAAAGCTCTAAGTCATACAGAAAACAAACAGAGAATGTCAGAAATCCCTTCATATCAGTAATTACCTTAAGTGAATGGATAAACTCTCCAGTCAAAAGAGATAATCCACTTTCATCAATAGATAGATCATCAGACATAAAATCAATACGGAAACATTGGCTTGAAACAACACATTAGTGGAGATAGGACAGGACACTCAATCTCCATATAACAGTATACATATTCTCCTTAAGCACATATGGAACATTCTCCAGAACAGATCATATGTTAGGCCACAAATCTTAATACATTTAAGATGACTGAAATATCAGACATCTTTTCTCACCACAAAAGTATGAAATTAGAAGTTAATTACAAGAAGAAAACCAAACAACATGCTAGCGAACAACTGGAATAGAAGGAGAGATAAAGAGTTTCCCAGACTGGAGTACCCAGAAGGTTCAGTCGGTTAAGTGTCAGACTTCAGCTTAGGTCATGATCTTGCGGTTTGTGGGTTCAAGCCCTACGTTGGGCTCTGTGCTGACAGCTCAGAGACTGGAGCCTACTTTGGATTGTGTCTCTTCTCTCTGCCCCTCCGCCACTATCTCTCTCTCTCTCTCTCTCTCTCTCTTTCTCTCTCTCTCTTTCAAAAATAAACATTAAAAATTTTTTTTAAATATTCGAATCAAAAGACATGGGGTGTCAGAGTGGATAAAAAACCAAGACCATCTATATGCTGCCTACAAAAGAGACTCATTTTAGATTTAAAGTGAGGGGATGGAAAACCATTTATGATGCTAACAGACATCAAAAGAAAGATGGGAGGGGGGAGTTAAATGACAGAGGAGTAGGGAGACCCTAAGTTTGTCTCATCCCTCGAACACAGCTAGATAGTTATCAAATCAGTCTGAACACCCAAGAAATTAATTGGAGGCCTGAGACAGCAAAAACTGCAGGTCTAGGATCTAGTTTTGTTTTTGTTTTGGGGGTTTTGGGGTTTTGGTGGGGGGTTGTTTTGTTGTTGTTGTTTTTCTTTTTTCATTCCTTTTCTAGACAAAATGATGAGATGGAGAAATTCACCCTAAAAGAAAGAACAGGAAATAGAAATCATGGCCAGGGATTTAATCAATACAGATATAAGTAAGATGTTTGAACTAGAATTTAAAACAACAATTATAAGGATACTAGCTGGGCTTGAAAAAAGCATAGAAGACAGAAGAGAATCCCTTTCTGCATAGATAAAAAATAAATCTAGTCAGGCTGAAATTAAAAATGCTATAACCAAGAAACAAACCCAAATGGATGCCATGACAAGGAGAATGCATGAGGCAGAGGAGTGAATTCGTGATAAAAAAGATAAAAATATGGAAAATAATGAAGCTGAAAGGAAGAGAGAAACAAAGGTCATGGATCACAAAAGCAGACTTAGGGAACTCAGTGACTTATTAAAATGTAATAACATTCATATCATAGGAGTCCCAGAAGATGAAAATGGAGAAAAGGGAGCATAAGGATTATTTGAACAAATTATAGCTGAAAACTTCCCTAAACTGGGGAAGTACACAAAAATCTGAGAAGCACAGAAAACTCCCATTAATTCAAGAAAGGTATCAACCATATCATAGTCAAATTCACAGGCAAGTAAATACACAGGCAAGGAAAGAATCATGAAAGCAGCAAGTGAAAATAGGTCTGTAACTTACAAGGGAAGACAGATCAGGTTTGCAGCAGATCTGTACACAGAAACTTGGCAGGCCAGAAAAGTGTAGCAGGATATATGCAAAGTGCTGAGTGGGAAAAATATGCATCCAAGAATTCTTTATCCAGCAAGGCTGAAATTCAGAATAGAAGGAGAGATAAAGAGTTTCCCAAACAAAAACTAAAGGAATTTGTGACCACTAAACCAGCCCTGTAAGAAATTTTAAGGGGGACTCTTTGACTGAAGAAAAAAAAAAAGACCAAAAGCAGCAAAGACTAGAAAGAACCAGAGAATTACCACAAATACCAACTCTATAGGTAACACGTGGCACTAAGTTCATATCATTCAATAATCATACTGAATGTAAATGGACTAAATGCTCCAAGATATCGGAATGGATGGAAAAACAAGATCCATATATATATGATGCCTACAAGAGACTTTATTTTATTTTTGAATGTTTTTTTTTTGAGAGAGAGAGACAGACAGAGCATTAGTGGGGGAGGGGCAGAGAGAGAAGGAGACCCAGAATCCGAAGCAGGCTCCAGACTCTGACATATCACCACAGAGCTCAATGCAGGGCTCAAACCCATGAACCATGATCATGACCTGAGCCAAATTTGGACGCTTAACTGACTGAGCCACCCAGGCGCCCCAAGAGACTCATTTTAGACCTAAAGCCTCCTGCAGATTGAAATTGAGGGGATGGAGAACCATCTCTCATGCTAATGGATGTCAAAAGAAAGCCATAGTGCCATACTTATATTAGACAAACTAGATTTTAAAACAAAGACTGTAACCAGAGGTGAAGAAGGGCACTATATCATAATTAAGGGGTCTATCCATCAAGAATATCAACCATTGTAAATATTTATGCCCCCAACTTGAAGACCCCCAAATATATAAATCAATTAATAACAAACATAAAGTAACTCATTGATAATAGTAAAATAATAGTAGAGGACTTTAGCACCCCACTTACAGCAATAGACAGATCATCTAAGCAGAAAATCAACAAGGAAACAATGGCTTTGAATGACACACTGGACCAGATGGATTTAACAGATATCAGAACATTTCATCCTAAGGCAGCAGAATACACATTATTCTCCAGTGCACATGGAACATTCTCTAGAATAGATCACATACTGGGTCACAAACCAGCCCTCAACAAATACAGAAAGATGGAGATAATACCATGCACATTTTCAGATCACAATGCTGTGAAGCTTGAAGTCAACCATAAGAAAAAAATTGGAAAGTCCTCAAATACATGGAGGTTAAAGAACCATATACTAAAGAATGAATGGGTTAACCAGGAAATTAAAGAAGAAATTTAAAAATACATGGAAGCAAATGAAAATGAAAATGAAAATATGACAGTTCAAAACCTTTGGGATGCATCAAAGGCAGTCCTGAGAGGGAAGTTGCAATTTAGGCCTAGATCAAGAAGCACGAAAAGCACCAAATACACGACCTAACCTTACACTTAAAGCAGCTATAAAAAAGAACATCAAATAAAGCCCAAAGCCTGCAGAAGAAGGGAAATAATAAAGGGTAAAGCAGAAATAAATGATCTAGAAACAAACAAACAAACAAACAAAAACCCACAGTAAACAGATCAATGAAACTAAGAGCTGGTTCTTTGAAAGAATTAACAAAATTAACAAAACCCCAGCCAGACTTATCAAAAAGAAAAGACAAAGGACCCAAATAGATTAAATCATGAATGAAAGAAGAGACATCACAACCAATACCACAGAAACACAAACAATTATAAAAGAATACTGTGAAAAATTATAACTGGACAATATGGAAGAAATGGACAAATTCCTAGACACACACTACCAAAACGCAAGTGGAAGGAAATAGAAAATTTGAACAGACCCATAACCAGCAAAGAAATTGAATCAGTTATCAAAAATCTCCCAACAAATAAGAGTCTGGGGCCAGATGGCTTCCTAGGAGAATTCTACCAGGCATTTAAAGCAGAGTTGAGAAGACAGGAATCCAACATGGCAGAGAAGTAGGGGGACCTGAAGTTCCCTCCTCCCTCAAACATGGTGGTGTTGAGGCCAGAGGACTTGGAATTCCGAGAGTCCAGGCTGCAGAGTGACAGAGACATCTCCAGGGACCCACGGGGACAACTTGGAGGGCTACAGGTGCATGATTTCGAACTGGAAGAGATAAAATGGGCGGCATAGGCATGGAGGAGAGGGATTCCCTTCTGCAAAGAAACAAAAGGAAGAGAAAGACAGGCTGTGGAAGTGTAGGATTGTATTTGGACAAGAGAAAAACCACAGACCAAAGATCAGAAAAAAAATGGAGAAAGATCCAATTTCTAACTGTGGAGCTTCCTCCAGACTGGGGCCAGCTGCCCCTGTGCACACACCTGGGGTGCCAGCCCTGGGCTAGGCAGCTAGCTCAGATGTGCAGTCCGCAATGGGAGAAAGCAATCCCCTCCCTGAGTGCTGTGGGAAAAACGTATACAGCTGTTCCAAGGACAAAGGACCTTGACTGCGCCTGACAGCCAGAGACCCTTTATCAGCAGGACAGAGTGGCACCTCCCTGGCACTGGGGTATGCAGAGTGGGATCCTTTAAGACATCGGGGTTTGAGTCCCAGACAAATGCCACAGAGGCACAGGAGACAGTGGAGTGGGAAAAACAAAACAAAACAAAACAAAACAAAACAAAACAAAAAACAAACAGCCCACTCACACCCATGCAGCGCTGTGAGGATGACCTGAACAGAATGGTTTGGGACACCCAGTCCGGGGAGGAGAGACTGGGATGTCGCCATTTTTCTCCCCATCACCAACAAGGTGGGGCTTCAGGGAACAGACAAGGGGCCACAGTGGAGGCAGGACCTGCCTACACCAAGCCACGCCCCTTGTTGCCTGGTAACTGTGTATCTACTGGAGCAAGATTGACACTGACCACCCAGACAGCCCCTCCTCCAAACCAGCACAGCCACTAGTTCCAAGGCCCCCAGTGGTTTTGCATTTTCTGATTTAATTCCTGGACAATTCTTATTATATATATATATATATATATATATATATATATATATATATATATATTCTTCCTTTCCATCTTCGTATTTCTTCCCTTCTCTAGTCTGGTGATTCTGGTTGTTGGTTTGTTTAAGCACACATATTTAATCTATTATCTTTATACCTGTTCCATATCTCCTTCTTTATTTTCCTCTCTCTGGATCAAGCTGTATAGTTTCTCTGCCTGGTCAATTTTCTTTTCTTTTTTTTTTTTTTCCCTGCATCTGTCATTTCTCTCTTTGTATGGGATAAAAGGCCTCTTCCATCACCACCACCACCGTTTTTTTTCCCCCCAGGGTCACTTTAATGAACAAATCAAAGCACATCTGGTGGAGGGTCCAAACCATCACTACAAGTAGGGAGATAAAGCACCCAGAGTCACAACAACAGAGAGCACGTAACACATGCCAAAAACACCTCCTGAAGGGCCAGGCCCTGGATAATGCATGACCCCTCTTTAATATAGTAGTACTCACAGGTGCAGGATTCATAAAAAGCTATTAAAACATAGAAGGGACAGGGGCGCCTGGGTGGCGCAGTCGGTTAAGCGTCCGACTTCAGCCAGGTCACGATCTCGCGGTCCGTGAGTTCGAGCCCCGCGTCAGGCTCTGGGCTGATGGCTCGGAGCCTGGAGCCTGTTTCCGATGATTCTGTGTCTCCCTCTCTCTGCCCCTCGCCCATTCATGCTCTGTCTCTCTCTGTCCCAAAAATAAATAAAAAACGTTGAAAAAAAAATTAAAAAAAAAAAAAAAAAAAACATAGAAGGGACAGAAAACTAGCCAAAATGATGAAACGGAAGAATTCTCCTCAAAATAAATTCCAGGAAGAAGTGACAGCTAAAGAATTGAGCAAAACAGATGTAAACAATATATCTGATCAATAATTTAGAATAATAGTCATAAGATTAATCATTGGGCTTGGAAAAAGCATAGAGGACAGCAGAGAATCTATTGCTGCAGAGATCAAGGAACTAAAAAATAGCCATGATGGAATTAAAAAATGTTGTAAATGAGGTGCAAAATAAAATAGATGTGGTGACAGTGAGGATGGAAGAGGCAGATGGGAGAATAAGTGAAATAGAAGATAAAATTATGGAAAATGATGAAGCTGAGAAAAAGAGAGATAAAAAAACTCAAGACCATGAGGGGAGAATTAGAGAACTAAGTGATTCCATGAAACGTAATAATATCCATATCATAGGAGTTCCAGAAGGAGAGAGAGCGAGAAAGGGGAAGAAGTTTACTTGAATAAATAGCTGAGAACTTCCCCGGTGTGGGGAAGCAAGCAGACATTCAAATCCAGGAGGCACAGAGAACTCTCTTCAGACATAAGAGGAATCAATCTTCTCCTTGACAAATCTTAATGAAACTGGCAAAATACAAAGATAAAGAGAGAATTCTGAAAGCAACTAGGGACAAACAGGCCTTAACCTACAAGGGTAGACACATAAGGGTAGTAGCAGACCTGTCCACTGAAACTTGGCAGGCCAGAAGAGGGTAGCATGAAATATTCAATGCGCTGAACAGGAAAAATATGCAGCCAAGAATCCTTTATCCAGCAAGGCTGTCATTCAGAATAGAAGGAGAGATAAATGTTTTCCCAGACAAAACAAAAACAAAAACGAAAAAACAAAAAACAAAAAACTGAAAGAGTTCATGACCACTAAACCAGCCCTGCAAGCGATCCTAAGGGGTACTCTGTGAGTGGAATGTTGCAAAGACTACAAAGGACATCACTGCAAGCATGAAACATACAATGACACTAAATCCATATCTTTCAACAATAACGCTGAATGGAAATGGACTAAATGCTCCAAACAAAAGACATAGAGTATCAGAATGGATAAAAAAACAAGATCCATCTATATGCCATTTTTTAATTAATTTATTTTTTTTAATTTACATCCAAGGGCACCTGGGTGGCTCAGTTGGTTGAGCGCCCGACTTCGGCTCAGGTCATAATCTCACAGTTTGTGAGTTTGAGCCCCCCATCAGGCTCTGTGCTGACAGCTCAGAGCCTGGAGCCTGCTTCAGATGTATTCTGTGTCTCCCTCTCTCTCTGCCCCTCCCCCACTCATGCGCGCGCGCTCTCTCTCTCTCTCTCTCAGAAATAAATAAACATTAAAAAAATTTTTACATCCAAGTTAGTTAGCATATAGTGCAACAATGATTTCAGGAGTAGATTCCTTAATGCCCTTTACCCATTTAGCCCATCCCCCCTCCCACAGCCCCTCTCATAACCCTCTGTTTGTTCTCCATATTTAAGAGTCTCTTCTGTTTTGTCCCCCTCCCTGTTTTTATATTATTTTTGTTTCCCTTCCCTTATGTTCATCTGTTTTGTCTCTTAAAGTCCTCATATGAGTGAAGTCATATGATTTTTGTCTTTCTCTGACTAATTTCACTTAGCATAATACCCTCCAGTTCCATCCACGTAGTTGCAAATGGCAAGATTTCATTCTTTTTGATTGCCAAGTAATGCTCCATTGTGTGTGTGTGTGTGTGTGTGTGTGTGTGTGTGTGTGTATCACATCTTCTTTATCCATTCATCCATCGATGGACATTTGGGCTCTTTCCATACTTTGGCTATTGTTGATAGTGCTGCTATAAACATGGAGGGTGCATGTGCCCCTTTGAAACAGCATACCTGTATCCTTTGGATAAATAGCTAGTAGTGCAATTGCTGGGTCGTAGGGTAGTTCTATTTTTTATTTTTTAAGGAATCTCCATACTGTTTTCCAGAGTGGCTACAACAGTTTACATTCCCACCAGCAGTAATATGCCATTTCAGACCTGAGGACACCTTCAGACTGACAGTGAGGGGATGGAGAACCATCTATCATGCTACTGGAAGTCTAAAGAAAGCTGGAGTAGCCACACTCATATCAGCCAAACTAGATTTTAAACTAAAGACTGTAACAAGAGATGAAGAAGGGCATTGTATCATAATTACGGGGTCTTTCCATCAAGAAAAGCTAACAATTATAAATGCTTATGCACCCAATTTGGGATAACCCAAATATATAAATCAATTAATCACTAACATGAGCAATTTTATTGATAAGAATATGGTAATTGCAGGTGACTTTAATACTCCACTTACAACAATGGACAAATCATCTAGGCAGAAAATCAATAAAGAAACAGTGGCCCTGAATGATACACTGGACCAGATGGACTTGACAGACACATTCAGAACTTTTCATCCAAAAGCAGCAGAATACACATTCTTCTTGAATGCACATGGAACATTCTCCAAGACAGATCACATACTGGGCTACAAAACAGCCTTCAATAAATATAAAAGAATTGAGTTCATGCCATGCGTATTTTCAGATCACAATGCTATGAAACTTGAAATCAACCACAAGAAAAAGTTTGGAAAACCTCCAAATGCATGGAGGTTAAAGAACATCCTACTAAAGAATGAAGGGTCAACCAGGCATTTAAAAAAGAAATTTAAAAAAACGTATGGAAGCAAATGAAAATGAAAACACGACAGTCCAAACTCTTTGGGATGCAGCAAAGGTAGACCTGAGAGGAAAATACATGGCAATCCAGACCTATCTCAAGAAACAAGAAAAATCCCAAATACAAAATCTAACAGCAAACCTAAAGAAACTAGAAGCAGAACAGCAAAGAAACCCCAAAGCCAGCAGAAGAGAAATAATAAAGATTAGAGCAGAAATAAACAATATAGAATTCCAAAAACAAAACAAAACAAAACAAAAAAAAAACAACAACAACAACAACAGTAGAACAGATCAATGAATCTAAGAGCTGTTTTTTTGAAAAAATAAACAAAATTGATAAACCCCTAGCCAGAATTCTCTAAAATAAAAGAGAGAGTACCCAAATGATAAAATCACGAATGGAAAAGGACAGATCGCAATCAACATCACAGAAATGCAAACAATTATCAGAGAATACTATGAAAAATTATATGCCAATAAACTCAACAACCTGGAAGAAATGGACAAATTCCTAGACACCCACACACTACCACAACTCAAACAGGAAGACATAGAAAATTTGAACACACCCATAGCCAGTGAGTAAATTGAATCAGTTTTCAAAAATCTCCAAACAAATAAGAGTCCTGGGCCAGATGGCTTCCCAAGGGAATTCTACCAGACATTTAAAGCAGAGTTAATACCTATCTTTCTCAAGCTGTTCCAAAAAATAGAAATGGAAGGAAAGCTTCTGGACTCATTCTATGAAGCCAGCATTACCTTGATTCCCAAACCAGACAGAGACCCCACAAAAAAGGAGAATTACAGGCCAATATCCCTGATTAATATGGATGCAAAAATTCTCAACAAGATACCAGCAAATCAAATTCAACAGTATATTAAAAGAATTATGGGGAATGCAAGCTGGTGCAACCACTCTGGAAAACAGTATGGAGGTTCCTCAAAAAACTAAAAATAGAACTACCCTACGACCCAGCAACTGCACTACTGGGCATTTATCCACGGGATACAGGTGTGCTGTTTCGAAGGGACACAAACACCCCTATGTTTATAGCAGCACTATCAACAATAGCCAAAGTATGGAAAGAGCCCAAATGTCCATCGATGGATGAATGGATAAAGAAGATGTGGTGTGTCTGTGTGTACACACACACATACACACACACACACACACAAACACACACACACACACACACATACACACACACAATGGAGTATTACTCGGCAATAAAAAAGAATGAAATCTTGCCATTTGCAACTACGTGGATGGAACTGGAGGGTATTATGCTAAGTGAAATTAGTCAGAGAAAGACAAAAATCATATGACTTCACTCATATGAGGACTTTAAGAGACAAAACAGATGAACATAAGGGAAGGGAAACAAAAATAACATAAAAACAGGGAGGGGGACAAAACAGAAGAGACTCATAATATGGAGAACAAACTGAGGCTTATGGGAGGGCTTGTGGGAGAGGGGATGGGATAGATGGGTAAGGGGCACTAAGGAATCTACTCCTGAAATCATTGTTGCACTATATGCTAACTAATTTGGATGTAAATTTAAAAAAAGAAAAGAGAAAAAAAACATGCCAAGTGTTTGCAAACACAAAGGAACACACATTTACTTTGTGGGTGCAAACTGCATTTTAAAATTCTAACTCTGAAGCTGACAAAAGGAATAGATCAAGTTAATGCTGAGAAAATTGTGATACAATCACTGCAGGATCATTTAAGATTAGGCTTTCAACATCTTGCTTTAATCTACCCCCACAAGATGTTCTTCCCTTTCTCTTCATATTTCCAATAAATAATACCTTACATCCGAAGAACTTCCTACTTTCACATATATTGTCATGGTAAATGAGATGCCAGGAAAGTGCCTTCCAAACACACTGCTTGGTTCCCAGGAGGCACTCAGCAAATGTCTGTCAGTTCCCTTTTCCCTTCTATGATTTATAACATTTGGGAGCTGCCCTAAAGTCCCACAGCTAATAGTAAATGGCTGAAGAGGGGCTCTTCACAATTGTAAGTTGTGAGATGTTAAACTTTAGCACAACATTCGATAGTGTTGCCATTGCTTCACACTGCTTTCTGCCAGTTGCATCAGAAAAAAAAATGTTGCCTTTCTTGTGGCCCACCCCTCGACAACATTCCTTTAGTAGTGTTCAACAATCCTAAATGCAGATTCCTTAAAAAGCCTTTCCTCCTTGGTTTCTGTTTAATTCCTGTACTGATGATCCTCATGCTTCTCTGGATTTTTCCATCTGTATCTCTTTCTCTAATTCACATACCTTAGCCACATGCCAAAAATGTAGACAATATCCCCAAAGTTCTGTCCTCATTTCTCTCATTCCCCTTCATGATTCAGCAATAATCTTCAAACAGATGATTTCTAATGTGATAGATTTTTCTTTGAGCATAAGTGGAGACCTATATTTCAAGCCACCCTCAAGTTTCTTTAGAGATAAATAAATTCCAAGATTAATCAGCATCTTCTCTGTTCAAATCTGCTCTTCCCTCTCTCTCTTTCCTTGCTATTCAGGGCTAAAATTTAAGAATCATTTTGGACTGTTTTCCCCTCCTTCCCTGTACAGTAATAAATTACGAATTTCTGTGCTTTCAACCTCTACAACTTTATTTAATTATCCATCCATGGTGTGCTAGAGCCAGCAGAAGCCAATTGTTAAATTCTCAAACATTTTGCATAAATGTATTAAAAATAAAGGTTATACTTAAAACACACACACACACACACACACACACACGCAAAAGAATTAATCCCTATGATCAAGTGGGATTCATTCCTGACTGCAGGGCTGGTTCAGTAGTCACAAATCAATGCAATACATCACATTAAGAGAAGAAAGGGATAAGAACCATATGATCCTGTTCAATAGATGCAGAAAAAGTATTTGACAAAATACAGCATCCTTCCTTAATAAAAACCCTCAATAAAGTCAGGATAGAAGGAACATACCTTAACATCACAAAAGCCATATATGAAGAGCCCACAGCTAATATTATCCTCAATAGGGAAAAACTGAGAGCTTTCCCCCTGAGATCAGGAACACGACAGGGATGTCCACTCTCACCACTGTTGTTTAACATAGTGTTGTAAGTCTGTGCCTCAGCAATCAGACAACAAAATGAAACAATAGGCATCCAAATTGGCAAAGAAGAAGTCAAACTTTCACTTTTCGCAATGACATGATACCCTACATGGAAAACCCAAAAGACTCCACCAAAAAGATGCTAGAACTGATCCATGAATTCAGCAAAATCGCAGGATACAAATTGATGTACAGAAATCGATTGCATTTCTATACACCAATAATGAAGCAACAAAAAGAGAAATCAAGAAATTGATCCCATTTACAATTGCACCAAGAACCATAAAATACCTAGGAATAAACCTAACCAAAGATGTAAAAGTTTTGTATGCTGCAAACTATAGAAAACTTATGAAAGGAATTGAATAAGACACAAAGAAATGGAAAAACATTCCATGCTCATGGATTGCAAGAACAAATATTGTTAAAATGTCAATACTACCCAAAGCAATCTACACATTCAATGCAATCCCAATCAAAATTGCACTGGCATTCTTCTAAAAACTAGAACAAATAATCCTAAAATTTGTATGGAACCACAAAAGACCCCAAATAGCTAACTTAATGTTGAAAAAGAAAACCAAAGCAGGAGGCATCACAATCCCACACTTTAGCCTCTACTACAAAGCTATAATCATCAAGACAGCGTGATATTGGCACAAAAAACAGACACATAGACCAATGGAACAGAATAGAGAACCCAAAATGTACCCACAAATGTATGGCCAACTAATCTTTGACAAAGCAGAAAAGAATATCCAATGGAATAGAGAGTCTCTTCAGCAAGTGGTGCTGGGAAAACTGGACAGCGACATGCAGAAGAATGAACCTAGACCACTTTCTTACACCAGACACAAAAATAAACTCAAAATGGATGAAAGACCTCAATGTGAGACAGGAAACCATCAAAACCCTAGAGGAGAAAGCAGGCAAAAACCCCTTTGACCTCAGCCGCAGCAATTTCTTGCTTGACACGTCTCCAAAGGCAAGGGAAATAAAATCAAAAAATGAACTATTTGGGATTTCATCAAGATAAAAAGCTTCTGCACTGCAAAGGAAACAATCAACAAGACTACAAGGCAACCAATGGAATGGGAGAAGATATTTGCAAATGACATATCGGATAAAGGGTTAGGATCCAAAATCTATTAAAAAAACTTACCAAACTCAATACCTGAAAAACAAATAATCCAGGGGAAAATGGGCAGAAGACATGAATAGGCACTTTTCCAAGGAAGACATCCAGATGGCCAACAGACACATGAAAAGATGCTCAATGTCACTCATCATCAGGGAAGTAAAAATCAAAACCACATTGAGATACCACCTCACACCAGTCAGAGTGGCTAAAATTAACAACTCAGGAAACAACAGACGCTGGCGAGGATGTGGAGAAATGGGAACCCTCTTGCACTGTTGGTGGGAATGAAAACTGGTGCAGCTGCTCTGGAAAACAGTGTGGAGGTTCCTCAAAAAATTAAAAATAGAACTACCCTATGACCCAGCAATAGCACTACTAGGAATTTATGCAAAGGATACATAAGTGCTCATTCATAGGGGCACAGGTGCCCCAATGTTTACAACAACTCTTTCAACAAGAGCCAAATTATGGAAAGAGCCTAAATGTCCATTGACTGATGAATGGATAAAGAAGATGTGGTTTATATCTACAATGGAATACTACTTGGCAATGAAAAAGAATGAAATCCTGCCATTTGCATGGATAGAACTGGAGGATATTATGCTGAGTGAAATATGTCAGTCAGAGAAAGACAGATGTCATATGTTTCACTCATATGTGGAACTTGAGAAACTTAACAGAAGACCACAGGAGAAGGAAAGGGGAAAAAATAGTTTCAAACAGAGAGGGAGGCAAACCATAAGAGACTCTTAAATAGAGAGAACAAACTGAGGGTTGATGGGGGGGAGGGGAAGAGGGGAATATGGGTGATGGGCATTGAGAAGGGTACTTGTTGGAATGAGCACTGGGTGATGTATTAAGCTGTGAATCATGGGAATCTACCCCCAAAACCAAGAGCACACTGTATACACTGTATTTTAGCCAACTTGACAATACATTATATCAAAAAAATTATTTAAGAAAATAAAAATAAATAAAATAAAATAAAGCAGAGTTGATACCTATTCTTCTCAAACTGTTCCCAAAAAATAGAAATGGAAGGAAAACTTCCAAATTCATTCTATAAGGCCATCGCTACCTTGATTCCAAAACCAAAAAAGACCCCACCAAAAAGGAGAATTACAGGCCAATATCCCTGATGGTCATGGATGTAAAAATTCTCAATAAAATATTAGCAAATCAATTTCAACAGCACATTAAAAGAATTATTCACTACGATCAAGTGGGATTTATTCTTGGACTGCAGGGCTGGTTCAATATTCGCAAATCAATCGACGTGATATGCCACATTAACAAAAGAAAGGATAAGACCATATGATCCTGTCAATAGATACAGAAAAACACTTGACAAAATATAGAATCCTTTCTGGATAAAAACTCTCAACAAAATAGGGATAGATGGAACAGATTTCAACATCATGTAGGCCATATATAAAGACCCACAGCTAATATCATCCTTAATGGGGAAAAACTGAGAGCCTTTCCGCTATGGTCAGGAACAAGACAAGGATGCCCCCTCTCACCACTGCTATTGAATATAGTACTGGAAGTCCTAGTCTCAGCAATCGGACAACAAAAAGAAATAAAAGGCATCCAAATTGGCAAAGAAGAAGTCAAACTTTCACTATTTGCAGATGGCATGATACTCTATGTAGAAAAACTGAAAGACTCAAGCAAAAAATTGCTAGAACTAATACATGAATTCAGCAAAGTCACAGGATATAAAATCAACATGCAGAAATCTGTTGCATTTCTATACACCAATAATTAAGCAGCAGAAAAAGATATCAAGGAATTGGTCCTATTTGCAGTTGTACCAAAAACAATAAAATACCTAATAATAAGCTTAACTAAAGAGGTACAAGACTGTACTCTGAAAACTCTTATGAAAGAAATTGAAGAAGACACAACGAAATGGAAAATCACTCTATTCTCACAGATTGGAAGAACACTGTTAAAATGTCTCTAGTACCCAAAGCAATCTATACATCCAAAGCAATCCCTTTCAAAGTGCCACCAGCATTTTTTGCAGAGCTATAACAAACAATCCTAAAATGTGTATGGAATTAGAAAGGATCCTGAATAGCCAAAGCAATCCCAAAAAAGAAAGACAAAACTGGAGGCACCACAATTCCAGATTTCAAGCTATATTACAAAGCTGTAGTCATCAAGAAAGTATGGTACTGGCACAATAACAGACACACAGATCAATGAAACAGAATAGAGAACCCAGAAGTGGATCCAGAGCAATATGGTCCACATCTTCAACAAAATAGAAAAGAATATCCAATGGAAAAAAAGACAGTCTCTTCAGCAAATGGTATTGGGAAAACTGGACAACAACATGCAGAAAAATGAAACTGAACCACTTTCTTACACCATACACAAATATAAATTCCAAATGGATGAAAGACCTAAGTGTGAGACGGGAAACCATCAAAATCTTAGAGAAGAACACAAACAGCAACTTCTTTGACCTCAGCCAGGGCAACTTCTTACTAGACACATCTCCAGAGGCAAGGGAAACAAAAGCAAAAATGAACTATTGGGACCTCATCAAGATAAAAAGCTTCTGCGCAGTGAAGAAAAAAAATCTACAAAACTAAAAGGCAGTCTACAGAATGGGAGAAGATATTTACAAATGACATATCTGATAAAGACTAGTTCCAAAAATCTATAAAGAACTTATCAAACTCAACACCCAAAAAACAAATAACCCAGTTAAGAAATGGGAAGAAGATATGAATAGACGCTTTTCCATAGAAGACATCCAGATGGCCAACAGACACATTGAAAGTTGTTCAACATCACCCATCATCAGGGAAATACGAATCAAAACTACAATGAGCTATTACCTCACACCTGTCAAAATTGCTAAAATTAACAACTCAGGAAACAACAGATGTTGGGGAGGATGGGGAGAAAGGGGAAAGCTTTTATACTATTGGTGGGAATGCACACCGGTGCAGCCAGTCTGGAGAACAGTATGGAGGTTCCTCAAAAAGTTAAAAATAGAGCTACCCTACGACTCGGCAACTGTACTCCTAGGCATTTACCCAAAGAATAAAAAAATACTGATTTGAAGGGGCACTTGCACCTCGATGTTTATAGCAGCACTATCAACAGTAGCCAAATTATGTAAAGAGCCCAAATGTCAATCAGCTGGTGAATGGATAAAGAAGATGTGGTATATATATATACAATGGAATATTACTCATCCATAAAAAGGAATGAAAATGCCTCCATTTGCAATGACATGGATGACACTAGAGTGTATTATGCTAAGCAAAATAAGCCAGAGAAAGATAAATACCATATGATGTTACTCGTGTGAAACTTACTAAACAAAAAATAGATGAACATAGTGGGGAGAAAAAGAGAGAGGTAAACCATAAAACAGACTCCTAACTAGAGGCCAAACTGAGAGTAGCTGGAGGGGGGTGGGGTGGGGGATGGGCTAAATGGATGATGGGTATTATGGAGGGCACTTGTGATAGGCATTGGGTGTTATATATGTAAGTGATGGACCACTAAATTCTCCTCCTGAAACAAATTACAAAACCGGGAAAATATTTAAAATGGGGTTTTTTTTTATTTTAAAAACCAATAAGTCATTTTTTAATTTTTTTATTTACTTTTTTAAAAAAATTTTTTTAATGTTTATTTATTTTTGAGACAGAGAGAGACAGAGCATGAATGGGGGAGGGTCAGAGAGAGGGAGACACAGAATCTGAAGCAGGCTCCAGGCTCCGAGCTGTCAGCACAGAGCCCGACGTGGGGCTTGAACTCACAGACCGTGAGATCATGACCTGAGCCGAAGTCGGAAGCTTAACTGACTGAGCCACCCAGGCGCCCCAATAAGTCATTTTCTTTAAATGCCCAACCAGTTTTCCTCACTACTGCTAAGGTCATCTAAACAAGGAAAAGTTGGAGAAACTGTCACAGCAAAGAAAATCCCAAAACGACATGCTGACTACATGTCATGGAGCAGGAAAAGGTAGAACAGAGGGAACATGGATAAATTATAGACCTCAGTTAAAATAACACATTAATATTGGCTCATTAATTGTGACAAGTATGAAGAAAACTAGAAAGAGAGGAGAAATTAAAGGTCCAATAAGAGAAACCTATTGCATCAGACTGGAAACCTAGAGGAGATGAGCCAGCCATGGCCCACCCAGTGAGGACAGTGTGCACAGAGGGGCTCAGGGATTATTGATCCTGATGTGTCAGCTATGACTGTTTGAATTGCAAGCAAATGAACATACTTACTGAGGTAAAATAACTTAGTATTTTTTAATGGTAGAAATAAAGTAATACTTGCCAGAAGCATGTTAAGAATGGGTTTGGATCTGGCAGGCCCAGGGGCTCACACTCTCCCAGGGTGACCTGGACCCTCTCCAAACCTCCATCCTGCCAAATGCCTTTGGGGAGGCTCCATTCAGAGGTTTCTCTCACTGTGTCTGGGGCCTCCAGCAACTCCAGGCTGACACCCACTCACTGTCCATTCTACTGGGAAAGGTTTTTACTTCCCTTAGGATCCCTGAAAAGTCATGGGGTTAAGTATCTTTGGCCTGGCTTGGGTCACATTCTCATCCTTGAAGTCATCAGAGCACCCAGAGGATGGAGATGGGGTTGGCTAGACTTGGATCATGTGCCCAACACTGAGGCAGATGGGAGGTGGGGGCTGCCCTCTGGAACTGTTTGCATGGGAGACAAGCGAGATGTAGTTCCCAAAGGCAAGCTAAGTTACTGGACTTGGGCATGACAATGGATGCCAGTTTGGGAAAGCAGCAAACTCCACATCACTGACGGCCAACTGCACAGCACTGTAATCTGCTGTGCCCAAGAAAGCAAGGGGTTCACTTAGGGCTAGGGACTGCAGTGGTCCATCCAGTGCTCTTGCTGTCCTCCCACGATGGCAAAACACTCTTCCAGCTGCAGAAAAACTAACTTTGCTGTTGGTGGTAAACTCAAGGCTCCTGCTTTGGGCATTGGGTCCTCAAGTCTCAGAGACTAGAAGACACACAGACCTCACTTGTGTCCCTGGAAGGAGGGAGCCCAGGAGTAACACCTGCCCCCTGACCACATTAATCACCCATTCTCAACGAACAAACTGGTCCATATTACAGTCTCCTCTCTCTCCTTTACAAAGAGCAGAGACCAAATGTATAGTAAGGAAATTATTGCTCAGTGAAGCAATAGGAGACCCAAGGATTACTCCACAGCATGAAATCCCCAGTTGGCAGGCTTTCTGGAGGCCACGGTCCCTGGGTCATGCATGTGGTTCTCTGAGACCCCACAGCCTCAGTGAGAAACTACTCACTAGGAGACACAGTTGTTCCTATTTCCTTGATTCTTAACAAGTATGCATTTCAAAGGTTTATACTACAATCTGGAGGCCAAAGGACTGCAGAGCCAGTCTGCTGTATGCCCACTGTAGCCAGGGCCACATTCTGTATTTGGAGGTTTATTGCCGCTCTTGGCAGGCTAAGAGTGAGGGAGGAGGTGCTTGTCTCAACCACACAGATGCTGGGAATGAAAACATACATTGGAACTGTCTACACTGCCTATGAACCTGTTAAGTTGCCCAGCAGCACAGTCAGCTCAGTAATGGGCCATGAGGATTGTCAGGAGCCAGGCTGCCCTGAGCTGAAGGACCACAGATGCCTGCCTGGATGGTTGTCCTGTCTGAGACCTGATTATCTACTGGTGATCACTCAGATGGGACGAAGGATCCACCCAGTGCCAGGAGGGCCCCACCAGCCCACAAGAAGGGGGCTGGTAAGTCACCACACCTCATCCTATATAAAACCACATATGTCTACTGAGTGCCCTCATGGGTCAGAGCTGTGCTGGAACCTGGGAACCCCCAGGCAGAGTGGAGTCAGCAGCACCCTTCCCAGGAGGGACAGTGGAAGGATCCTGCATGATCTCTGAGGCTATTCACAATCCATGATCAGAGTCGAGTTGAATTTGAAACAGTCAGTGACCAGGTGGATATTTCACTCTTTTTTTTAGAGCCCAACACTGAGAGGCAAGAAACCAGTGCTCCCCAGATCAACTCCGAGGCTCAGAAAGAGGAGAAACAGAGAAGAGACATAAGATAGGGAAGGGGGCCACTTATGATAAAGCCAAACCCTGACCCTGACACAGAACAAGGCCTTGTCCCAAATATCAACCTTGACACTGACCCAGAATGTAAGGCTGACCTAGACCCAGACCAAGACCAAGACCCTGACCTTGACCCTGACCCAGTCCCTAGCCCCTGACCCTGCCCAACAAATAAGGAATATCAAGTGAGAATAATGAGAAACTAGACTCCAAAAGACAGGTCCAGTGTGGATTGTGGAGATTCAAATGTCTGGCTGCATATTCGGGGCTGTGATGGCTGTGCAAAACCACTAAAGGCCCTAAACAAAGGTAAGGATGTCAAATATGCCAATTTTTTGTCCAGAGTTGAGTAGAGACTTGGTTCCAAGAGTCCTTGTTCTTGGTGGCTTCCAAAGGACAAACTAGCCATTCCCACCAATAATACACAATGAGAGACTGTCCTGCAGTTGTGACCTAGGGGCAGTTCTTCTGCTAAGCCTCATTTTCTCCTCAGTGTTTTAGGAAAACACCTTTTGCTCTTTATAGACCTAAAATTATTAAGTGGTCCTTGTAAATTCCCTTCTGTAGGTGGAAGAGTCTAGTGTCTAGGTGATCTGAGGCCAACGGCGGGCAGTGTGGGAGCATGTGTGTTCAGCAGCAAAATGACTCATACTCACCAGGGCTCATTCAATGCAGATATTCTGCAATATTGGCACAGGTAAGATTTGAACTGCTGGCTTGCTCCTTTTACTTGGGGGTAATGAAGTGAGTCACAGGGAACGTCATCTGAACCTCAGCAAAATAAAGACTCATAAAAAAAAAAAAAAACATTGCCTTGAGATGACAGTTTGGGAGATGCTAGATCATATCCAGGGGGAGGTGTGTACCTCAACAGAGGGGTAGGAAGGGGGCATGAGGACAAAAAAGATCACATTGGAGAACATCCACTCAGAGACTTAGGAAGACAGAGGAGTAAAGGTCGTATCAATCCCTGAAATGAAAGTTGATGTTTTCAGATCCATTGTAGTAAAGACAGAAACTAAAGCTGAACCATAGACTACAAGCATTCTGACAGTAATTCAGGGTAAAGAGGGCACAGATTTGAACATCTAAAAATATGCTAGAATTCATAATAAATTGATTCCAAGTTAAATGTTTTCAGTAATTA
The DNA here is from genome assembly GCF_023721935.1 of Panthera uncia. NCBI lineage: Eukaryota > Metazoa > Chordata > Mammalia > Carnivora > Felidae > Panthera > Panthera uncia. Next base: position 119,625,991 of record NW_026057580.1, on the reverse strand, counting down.
ATAATAAAAAAACAGAGGTGTCTACAGTAGGAACTGAAACAGATCTCACAAATGGGTTTCAGTTTTGAAGAAGTGTCTCTGGCATTACCCATCTTCATATGCTTGAATTGTATGTATCACAAACTTGTGGTGTGAAAAGTCACGGGATTCCCTAAAAAGCCTGGGACTCCACTGCTGGAAAGAAAAGTTTACTAAGAACAATTGAGTTGGAGCAGGTTGTCACTGGCATGAAGCAAACCGTTACTCAACAATCTGCTTTTACATATCCTGTACTGTGGACCTAACCAGAAGTCAAAGCTACCTTACCCATGAGCGGGGCTCTCACTCTTCCCTAGCCTCAATGGACAGAGAATAGACTAGCTCTTCTCCCTCACAACTCAATTCATATCTACAAATACCCAATCTTAGAAGGGATGCTGCTTACTCAATTTCAAGATTGCAGTTTTTAAAAATAAGCATTCTCATATTGTTTTTCCTTTCAGTAAAACAGAACTTAATTTAGTTGCTTAAGAATCCAAGAATGATTAAGATGTGCTTTTGAAAACAAAATAACACTAAAGAGGTAACACTAAGATGAAAGAATGTTGTTATGTTTCATGGTTGTTTGGTGGTTTTAGTGGTTTTTGTTTTAGAGAGAGAGAGAGAGCAGGCAGGGGAAGAGCAGAGGGAGAGGGAGAGAGAATCTTAAGCAAGCTCAACGCTCAGCTCAAAGCTGGATGAGGGGCTCGATTCCATGACCCTGGGATCATGGCCTGAGCTGAAATCAAGAGTTGGAGGCTTAACCGACTGAGCCACCCAGGCACCCCATTATATGTTTTAACTCTATAAAGTTTAAATAAAATTAAAGAAACTTGTTTTCAAAAGAAAGGACATGTTAGATGTAATTTTGCTATAAAATAGGTACTAGAAATAGAAGCATCTGGGCCATAGCTGAATCCCACCTACATTCGCTCATGCCTCCTTGAGATTTAAACAAGAAACAGCCAATAAAATCCTCATGGCGCCAGGAGAAGGGGCCCAGGATAATGGGATGGCCAGGCGTTGGCCCCGCACGGGCAGGTTTTGGGGTTTGGCCCACAGGCAGCTCCCAGTGTCAGCTGCCACGTGCAGGTGGCAGGCTGCTGCAGGAAAAGGAGCAGGGACAGTAGCTCCATGGTCCTTTTCACTTTTGTAGATTGCAGTTTCACACTTGTTGCATTTCTAGTTGAATTTTTATTGTAAACTTTTACTTAAAAAAATAAAACTCTCGGGGCGCCTGGGTGGCGCAGTCGGTTAAGCGTCCGACTTCAGCCAGGTCACGATCTCGCGGTCCGTGGGTTCGAGCCCCGCGTCGGGCTCTGGGCTGATGGCTCGGAGCCTGGAGCCTGCTTCCGATTCTGTGTCTCCCTCTCTCTGACCCTCCCCCGTTCATGCTCTGTCTCTCTCTGTCCCAAAAATAAATAAAAAAGAAAACGTTGGAAAAAAAATTTTAAAAAAATAAATAAATAAATAAATAAATAAATAAAACTCTCAGTGTTTGAAGTGGCAATGGCCGACAAGTCCAAAGAGCAGGGCAGAGGAAAAAACCAAAACCAAGGACACAGTTGAAATACTTGAACCAGCTGGTGAACATGCACACACCTCCTCTTGGCTCATTAGGATAAATCCCTAACCCTAACCCTAACCCCTAACCCCTAAAAGCTACCCCCACCCTCACGTCACGGGACCGGAAATTAGGGTCGCACCGAGCGTGCTTACATCGGGCTATTTCCTTAGTCCCGCCTCCTCTCCCTTGTTACCCAGTCGCTTCTGACTCGCCGTTCTGCGCGCCTTCCGGTGGCCAACTTCCGCCTTCCGGCCAGACAGTCCGAGCCTGCGAGTGGCCGGTCTTTCCAGCTGCATGGCGGTGGCCAGCGCGAGGCCGGCTGAGCTGGGCTTCGTGGAAGCAGCGCCGGCGTGGCGGCTGCGCAGCGAGCAGTTCCCAAGCAAGGTGGGCGGGCGGCCGGCGTGGCTGGGCGCTGCCGGGCTGCCGGGGCCAGAGGAGCTGGCCTGCGCGCTGTGCGGCCGCCCGCTGGCCTTCTTACTGCAGCTCTACGCGCCGCTGCCCGACCGAGCCGACGCCTTCCACCGCTGCCTCTTCCTCTTCTGCTGCCGGGTGCCGCCGTGCTGCGCCGGTTTGCGCGGTGAGCGGCCGCTGCTCCCGAGCCAGGGCCCGGGTCACGTATGCGAAGGGCAGCGCCTGGGGGCGGCGGCGGGGGGGGGGGGGGGCGGTGGAGAGTCCAGCGCAGCGCCTGGCCCCCGCCCCCCGCCCTGCTCGGCTTCCTCAAGCATTCTGGGCCCCAGCTTTTGAGTTTAATCGATTGGTACGAAGTAGGCGTTGTTATACTGAAATAATGAAAATTGTTTTTTAGAAAGCTGGGCCCAATAACGTTTCCATATTTGTGTAGAATCAATGTAACTTAACTGTTAGTCTCATTATTTAATTATATTGAATAAGCCCAAAGATCCAATTCAAATTGCTGTGGGTACCAAACTGATTTCTTGTTCTTTTTCACTTTTTTTTTTCCCCTTTTCTCACCTTTCGGAAAATAAGATCACTGAAATCAAAACCTGTGGTCTTTTCAGTCCTGTGTGGACCAGAGTCTCCAATATTTGGATTGCTATATTGTTTTACTTACGGTATTTACAACATCTCTTCTCATTTTCTTATAGTTTTTAGAAATCAGCTACCCAGGAAAAATGACTTTTACTCCTATGAACCACCTTCTGAGAATCCTCCTCCAGAGACAGGAGAGTCTGTGTGCCTCCAGCTCAAGTCTGGTGCTCATCTCTGCAGAGTTTGTGGCTGTTTAGGCCCCAAAACATGCTCCAGATGTCACAAGGCACATTACTGCAGTAAGGAGCATCAGACTCTAGACTGGAGATTGGGACATAAGCAGGCTTGTACACAGTCAGGTGAGTCAGTTCATGTAAGTTTCAGCTCGGTTTCATAGCATCTGTCAACCCAGGTTTTTTGTTTTGAGGATAAAAGTTAGGATTAAAGAAAGTATGATACTTTTCCAAAATTTTGGTAACTGGTGATATGAACAGCTCTATGAAAGGAACTGTGACGTCCCACCTACTCAGTTATGTCCCACACTTGCCTCAATACAGGCATTTAATTTATGACCCATAACCTGAAATGCTGGAACTACATATATTTATTTGGCAAAAATGTTAACTACATAGAATATGCTTTAGAAATGGGAAATTATTAGACCCTCTATAAAACTAAATGACTAGTAATTATGCTAGTTACCTTTTCTTGTTTCAGAATATTTGGACAGAACAATTCCAGATCACAACTTCCTTTTTCCAGAATTTGAAATTGTAATAGAAACAGAAGATGAGATTACACCTGAAGTTGTTGAAAAAGAAAATGAATCAGAAATTATAGGAAGCATGGGTAAGGGATCAGTTTTAGAACCTTTATTCATTAAGTGATTAAATATAATGCTTGAAAGAAAAGGCTCAGTATGTCAAGAAAAGAGGTAGGTACTGATAGGAAAAGTTAACCCACTTTGGAGTATGTAGCCTATACTATTCAAATATTATATCATTTGAAAATATACTTCCTGTACCTCCCCTCCTTGGCATATGTATCAGATACATTCTAGTTCTGATAAAGACATGTCAGGGCAAGTATCCACATGGTCATTTGGGTAGGGCTCCACAAGATGCTTGAAACTTGGTATGTTCATCTGGATCCAAGATAGGTTTCTCAGATCGAGATCAAATAAGTGAGAGTGCTTAGTGTTTGGCGGGTGACCAGGGTCGTTTAAATGTTTCTCTTTCGTGTGGCCGGTTTCAGATTCGCAGTTTTACAGGTTATCTAGAGATGAACACACTCTAGGTGTAGTGCCTAGGCCAAAGCAAATACCTAAGAGACAGATTAGTAGCCAACATTTATCCAACACTTAGTCTGTATCAAGGGCTGTTTGTGCGTGATCTCATTAAAATCCTGAAAGCAGTAGAGTTAGAAACTGTACTTCATTTTGCAGTGAGGAATTTGAGGTTTTCCATGTAATTTGTTTGGTCATGTAACCGAAGCTGTTAACATTTTAGAACTGTAGTTTGAGCTCACGTGATATTGACTCCAGAATTTGAGCCCTCAGGCACTACAAAAGTAGGTTTTAGAATCTAAATAGACTTTAGAATATCAGCTCACTGGTTTATAGTTCATATTCAGGTGATATCAAAAATATTCTTTGGTACGTGTGACCCAGACTAAATTCTGTTGAGGACAGCAGTGGTTCAGATAGCTGGGATTCCTGGAGAGGAGTGTGAGGAACAAGTGGGTAGGTCAACAGGGAGCTTGTGATGGCTGAATGAGTATAACAGCTGGGAAAAATGCATGAAACACGAAGAGACAGGGAGAGTCCAGATGCCTAAAGGGCAGTAGTGAAAATAAAAGGGTCAATATCTGCTGGGTGTCCTGTCATCTCTGCTGGACACAAGTCCTAAACCCAGGACTTGGGTCTGTTCTTTTCAGTTGAAGCTTTAAAGAGAGGTACTTACTAGGAACCTACACAGTAAAGTGGAGTGCCTGGAAAGTCAGATGGTCTTGAAGGACCAACTTCAATGAATTAAGAGTTCAGGGAAAGCCTGTGGGAACATCTGGCCTTCACTCCAATTTAACGCTAAGTTGGTTGTTTGAAATTTCCTTTCCTCGGCATGTGGAAGATGTCAGGGCATGGGGATTATTCCTATTGTCCTAACAGTTACATTGATGATTTTTCAGGTGAAGTACCTGAGGAGGAATTGGATTCCATGGCAAAACATGAATCCAGGGAAGATAAAATTTTCCAGAAGTTTAAAACTAAAATAGCCCTTGAGCCAGAACAGGTAAACTAGAATTCATACAACTCTTTCTTATGTTCTTTTCAGGTGGTGTTTTCAGGAAAACCCCTGAAAAGAGATAACTACAATAAAGCTAGGGTCTTGTTACAGGAATCCTTCACACAGATGGTCTGCTGATCCTTTCAGTAGTTACTGAAAGACTACAGGTTGTACTGTTTATCATGTAGGGTCTATAGTCTAAAGAAAGGATCAGAGCTAGCAGATGAATAAGATACTGCCTGTGATGCAAGAAGTTTGCACCAGTGGCAGAAAGAAAAAAATATTTTTGCCCATGTGTCCAACAGGGAACTCTTGCTTATGAAACCAACATGACATGTGACACAAACCCTGGTTTTGTGAAAAGAAAAATGCGCTTTGGTGTTGGCGAGAGTCCTGGATCCTTGAGTTACACTATAAGCTCTGATGTCACTCCATCTCCAGTGTGAAAAAACAGGGTGGTTGTGCGGATGAAGGGAGGGTATAGGCACATAGCAAGTGCTCAGCAGACGTTTCTCTTCTTCATCTCTGTTCTTCCATTAACATCATTCTTAAAGACATTCGCCATAAACCTAAATCACTGAAGGAAACTCAGCTAAACTCCTATAAAGCAGTCACTGAATCAAGTACCCAGGGGAAGAAGATCATGGGAAGAACAGACCCGGGTCCTAAACACCGAGAAGGTAGTTTTTAGCAATGTATATACTTGTGACAAAACAGGAAGGCCACTCCGTTGATGTATAACACCTAATGAAATTTATCTCTGTAGTATTTATCTAAACAAGTGTTTCACTTGGCATTTGTCCCTTTAAAATTTTTAACTGAGTTTAAAACAGGTTCCTTTTATCTGTGAAAGTAAGCACAAACTCTGGGCTACATTTTGGATTCAGAAACTACACAAAATACTCTTAGGATTCCGATTCTAACCATATTATCTTTTATGAAATACGATCTTGATAACCCAAGTCAGATAAGCTAAAATGATGACACTGAGAAAGCATTAATGGTGCCAGGTCTGAGGTGAGGGAACCTCACTGTGTTTCAGATGAGTGAGGGGCACTCGTGTAGGAGCATGTGCAGAGTTTCTCCAGATTATCAAAGCACATGCTACCAAGGGAGACTTAGGTGAGATGTTTGTGATTTGAACATGATCCTGATTGATTTTAGGTTCTCAGATATGGCAGAGGGATTGCACCCATCTGGATCTCTGGTGAAAATATCCCTCAAGAAAAGGATATTCCAGATTGCCCCTGTGGTGCCAAGAGAATATTTGAATTCCAGGTATGACCTCAAAAAGTATTCTAATATACAGTCACCCTGGGTTATGTAATTAAATGCTATAAAACTTCACTGAAGTAACATATGCACATGGGTCCTGTTATTTACAGCAAGTGCCTGGTCCCACCTAAGGGACACCTTGGTCCCACCTTGTTCCCTGGAGGGAAATGTCTTTTACTGTTTTCTCTGGTAGTCCTTTCTCTTTCTCAATAATGTGCTTTTTCTGACAACTCGTCAGTTTATTAGTTTTTAGACATTATCCGTTGACTGACTTGTACAATAAAAAGGATTTAAATGTAGTTGCTTCTATCATCTTGACCACCCCTCCCCATCTCTCGGTATGGTTAAATCATCATTTTTAGTGTCTGCATTTTGTTACATTTGTAATTTTATATATTTTTTTTTCAACGTTTTTTATTTATTTTTGGGACAGAGAGAGACAGAGCATGAACGGGGGAGGGGCAGAGAGAGAGGGAGACACAGAATCGGAAGCAGGCTCCAGGCTCCGAGCCATCAGCCCAGAGCCTGACGCGGGGCTCGAACTCACGGACCGCGAGATCGTGACCTGGCTGAAGTCGGACGCTTAACCGACTGCGCCACCCAGGCGCCCCTGTAATTTTAAATATACCTTCTTTTCTTGTTCTGGCACTTACGGCCTTTGTACTTGGTGACAGGAAGTGTTTCAGAGGCCCTACTCAGTTTAGGGTTTTTGGATTTGGTAGGGAAAAAATGGATATAATCATGAAGATGGGTTTTCAGAAGGAACTGTTATCACAATCCATTTGGGTTGGGTAGAAATGCTCTTGTACTGTGGATTTACTAACCTTACAAAGTGGTAGGTGATACTTGTTTCTTGAGTAAAAAAATGAATTGTGAAAACTATATCCAAAATGAAGTTAGTGTCAAAGCTGGAGACTGAAACACCCAAGATCCCTATCACCCTGGCAAGGAAGGTATGTTGAAAACAGACCTAATTGTGTCATCCTCTCCTCAGGTCATGCCTCAGCTGCTCAACTACCTGAAGGCCGACACTCTGGGCACGAGTGTCGATTGGGGTGTTGTGGCTGTCTTCACCTGTGCTGAAAGCTGCAGACTGGGGATTGGCTACACAGAGGAATTTGTTTGGAAGCAAGATATAACAGATACACCCTAAAGACAACATCATAAAGCCTTACAAATGCTCATACTGTCTTAGGCCTTGCAATTCCATTACTAGGACTTTATCCTAAGGAAATAATTATACCAGAGACAAAGATGTTGTTTTTGGTGAGTTTACAATGTGTAAATATTAGTGAAACAAAAATGTCCAGTGACAAGTAAATAAATTTTGGTGTATTCCTACAGCAGAAGGTAATGCAGTCTTAATGATACAGACCTATATGCACATCAAGTAAGATAACAGGTTTAAAGGGACACCAAGATATTCATAGTATGTTCATATCCTTTATAAAAGTATTTTTATATGTTTATGTTCACAGAAATCTGGAAAGGTACATACTTGGTGTGAACTAATTAACTATGAATGGTAAGACTAAGTGAAGTGATTGGTTTACCTGTGTTTGTTTCTTTCTACTTGAATAAAAGTGGGTTAATTGCCTAATTAAGACAATCTATTAGAGTGTTTTTCCTCCTAAAATTTGCAGTGTTAAAACCAAGAGAAAATTATTTGGGTAAAACCTGAAGAGATTTGTCTGGTAATCAGGCAGGCTGTAGTATACATAGAAGTCCAGAACAATGAGAAAAATAGACTGGTGCGTGTGAGGACTTCAACTGAATTTGAAGAGAAGCTCTACCTCAAAACAACCTTGATCAGCCAGCAGCACTGCTCAAAAGAGACTACAAGGCAAGAATGATGGTCTTCCCCTCTATCTCAGTACCACATGGGAAGTAAACCCAAGGAAGGAGGTAGGAATGAGGCGCTGGAATTTCCCTAGGGAAATCTAGCCCAGGACACAGCAGCCTGAGGGAAGGCCCTGAGGTCAGCCAAATCTGTTAACCACGCTAAGGCTCCTAGCCCCGAGTGCTTTACAGTGATGTCTTTGAACAGGAGTGATGCCAGCCCAGGACTAAAGCAAGCATGAAGGACATTGCTGTTGGTCAGTGCTTGAGGACCGACAGCTAATCTACATTGGTTCATATTCTCCCACACCTATCCCCGCTGGCCTGGAAGTGGCACTGCCGCCCTAAGTACATCTTCTTGGATGTTACACCATCTGTTAATGTCACCGACTACTTGGCTATTTGACTGTAATTTTAGCTGAGCAAGTCGTGGCTTGTTAGCCCATGTTATATGTGTACCTATATTTAAAAAAGATTTGTGTATAAAATACAGTGAAATGGAGCACATGGGTGGCTCAGTCGGTGAAGTGTCTGACTTTGGCTCAGGTCATGATATCCCGGCTCACGGGTTCGAGTTCGTGTTGGGCTCTGGGCTGACAGCTCGGAGCCTGGAGCCTGCTACCAATTCTGTGTCTCCCTCTCTCTTTCTGCCCCTCCCCTGCTCATGCTCTGTCTCTCAAAAATAAATGTTAGAGAGAGAGAGAAGAGAGAACACCAGAGACTTGACTCCTCACAAAAGAACATGGCACTTCTGTAGTCTTTACAAAGGTATCAAGCCTCTGTCTGGATGCAGCTACTCATTTGCAGGAAATACAGAGAACAGAAGAACAGGCTGAATAACACCATGAATTTGAAAATAGCAAAACATATACTGAAAGAAACTACCAGCTAAATGGTCTGTAAATTTTAAGGAAAAGAGATGGAAGAGGAATATAAGGAATACGTGCATAAAAACACGGAATTTTTTTTAATGGAAGACTGCCCTATATTAGTAATTTAGGTGATGACTACAAAATTCAAGATAACATCTATTGGTGGGTGGTGCTGTGGCTGGGCAGGAGCAGGAGGGGTTTCAGGGACACAGGCAAGGTTCCAGGTGGTGGCTGCAGGGGTGTCTACTGAGGAGTACACTGTGCTGGACATATTTGTTAGGCTATCTGTGTGTGCGGTGTTTCACAGGTAGAAGTTTCAGAATTCAGAAGAGTGATTAGGAAGAAGATATGTCAACAAGAACTAAAATGTAATGAAAAATTTCATTAATAGGAACCAGAGAATACTTAGGAATTAATTTTTATGAAATGTAGAAGCCCTATATGAAAAAATTGCAAAACTTTACTGAAGAATCTAAGAGAAGATCTACACGTGGAGAGAGATTTCTTTCTTGCATAGATGTCTTTCCAAATGATCCTTAACATTACTGATATCAATGGCCATAATTAAGGAAACAGGTAAATACATAATGGTACCTAAGAGATGTCATACATTTGTGATGCCATTGGACTCCCTATCATGGAAATGGGTTTATGACCTACTGATGGGGAAAAAAAGGCAAAGCTATATAAAACTGAACATATGCTTTAGTATTTTCCAAATATGGGATCAAAAGCACCCCAAAAGGAAAGGACCTGTACAGAATGGGGCCTGGGAGATACCCCAGAGCAGTAAGCAGAAGAACTTTTTCCTTTCTGATTATATGCCTCTGAACTGTTTGAAAATATACTTTTGCAATTAACTCCAGCAAGAACACCCAAGAACTTACAAATTTCCAGCTAATGTTCATGAGAAAAAACACCTCACTAGGCTGTACATATACCCCAGCTTTAATACTGAAGGACTTTGCCCTGGAGCCTGATTTTGCCACTCACTGGCTATGTAACCTGGGACAAATGCCTCATCCCTCAGCTGAGGCCAGAGTTTCCTCACCTAAGAAAGAGGAACAAAACCTAGTTACAGGTTTCGTGAGAATTACAGGCAATGTATCTGGGAAACAGGAAGTGCTCAATTTATGGGACATCATAAATACATGTTTCGTGACCAACCTTAAATTTTCAGGTAGTTCTTCCATTAAAACTGCAACATACAATGAAATGTTGACTGAAACAAACAACAAGCAAGCAAGCACACACTGAAATGGTTTCAGGCAATTATATCTAAAATACAAACTTTACCAGTATGGTCACATGAATCTTACAAGGTATCATTTATAACATCAATCTAACACTTTTATAAACAGCATTTATTGTACAGAGTACTCCAAAGGAAGAAATATATGTACAGCCATTTGTTTTCCTTAATACATCTATTCTGTCCTGCAATACTGAAAAGGCGGAATGTGTCTGGCACAAAAATAACCCCTAGGAGTCACGAATTAGAAAAACAACGCTTTTAAAAAAGATTTTTACTTTTCTGGTAGAAATATAAAAACTGGTTTATGGGGAAGAAATTAAAAGAAAAAGTCCAATCAACTGCAGAGGTGGCTTTAACATTTGAAGTTCTGTACCTCAAACCAACTTGTCAACAGCAGTATGTGTTTAAAATCTAAATATAAATAAACAGGCAGCACAACTCAAACAGCAGCACAGTATGAGCAACTTACATAATGCTGCAGTGTTCTCTGCGCAGAAGACCACTTCCCAGCATCGCCACGGGGAGTGCACACCGGAGAGCTTCACCTGGTGCTGCAACCCACAGAACGCCCATCTTCTCACCAAACTGGGACCCTCCACAACACCACCATTTAAATGTACCAAAACTGATTTGTTTTTAAAAAAAAGAACAAGTGGGTGCAGAGGCAGGAGTACATTAACAGCCATTATGTCGTCTTCCTGAAACCCTTTAGAATAGGGTAGATATTTTCAAATGCTTCGTAAATTTCTGCTCTGACTTTAGCACCTATGAAGACAAGTCAAAGAGAGGAGTCTGAAATAGCTATTCTTAAAAGGTAAAATTACTTTAAAACCACAAGGACAATTCTCTCCATTCCCAGTTAGACTGACAGAACACTAATGAGGGAATCCCTTGATACAACCCTGTTTTTGTTTTTAAAGTACTATTTTCTTAAAATGGCTTTTTAAGCCACAAAACAGTGCCCTAGATGACTCCAGCCTCCTGCCCTGCAGTCCACCACATGTGACCAGTGTTATTCCCTGCACCAGCTCGTGACCTGAGCAGCTCGTGACCCAAGCAGTGCAGAAGGAATGACCAAATCTTATTCTCCCACTTGCTGCCTTTAAGCAAGCTCTTCTAAACTTCCCTCTGTTGTCTCCAAACGACACAGATGAATCTCAAAGCTTTACAGGAGGATTTCCAGCTTAAAATGCCATCTCTTAAGCAATGTAATGGCCATCTTCCCTGCTCTCACCCCCCTGGTGGGTATGTTTCCCATCAGAGTGTTAGGGTGAGGAGAAGAAAGGGGCAAAGGTGTCTTCACCACTCGCCAGCCAACTGAAATTACTTCTCAGCACTGAGAAAATGCTGTTCTTGAAACTCTTGCAAACCTCTGGATACTACTTTCTGTTACAACTTACCTGTTAAAACAACTTTTCCAGAAACAAAAATAAGAAGAACAATTCTGGGTTTGATCATTCTGTAGATTAAACCAGGAAATAACTCTGGCTCGTAACTAGGAGGAAAATGACAAAAACAGTTTAGAAATTAAAAGCTGTCCATGCTTCAGGTAAAATGAGGACCTGCGCAGGGAAAATACTGACTAAACGGCAAATTCACTGCGAGGCCAACCCACAGGAAAGAGAACTTAAGGCCAGTGAGGGCGACCCGTCATGGGCACTTGAAGACCAACGAACTCTATTTCTAATGAGTCTGGATTTTCTGTTGTCGTAGCAGCCTCATGCTCCCAGTTCAGACAGACTGAAAACAGTAATGATGTGTGTGGTTAACCTACTGGGAAATGCAGGACAGGCTTCTCTGAGGAAGAGACACTTGGGTGGATATCTGAAGTGCCAGTGGGAGTTTCCTAGGTGAAAAGTATAACAAGAAGGTGCCAAGTATAAAACTTGGGCCAAGAGCCCTGGTCCAAGAAGGGCAGGGCAAGTCTAAGCGGTGCTGGGAGCAGAGAGGCTGGAGAAGTGGGCAGTGGCCTTGTAGGTGGCAGGGAAAGTAAGAGGAAATAATAATCATTTCACTCAAGTTTATACTTTACTGGTACAGCTCGTATAATGTTCACTAGAGAAATTCAAACAACTGGGGACAAAAGTTGACATAACAGGCTGTGGATTTAATTCATGCATTTAAAATGCATTTATTGAGCAATAAAATAACAGGGAGCCAATTTCATCCCAGTCAAGGGGAGTTGTGGATGTCAATAAGTGAAATGGGAGGTAGGAGAATGGTGAGAAAAATGTATTTTCCAAGACAGAAAGAAGAAACTTCAACATTCAATACATCTATCAGTACATCCCTTGTTCTTACATACTGACTGTTCTGCGTATGTTTTATCATGAATAATGTTTACACAGATTATACAAGTGAATTGTTGCCAAAGACAATCACAATACATTTCAGACTCACCTACTAAATTGTTGGTGGGTCAGCACGAGGCCTTCTAACCTTATAGGGAATTTCACATCACAGCTCCCCACCATATTCTGAATCTTGAAGTCCAAGAACTTTGCTGGAAAACCTAATTTCTGTACAACTCTGGCATATTTTCTTGCTGCTAGTCGGGACTGCTCTTCACTAGGGAGAAGAAAAAGTGAGATAGTCATAGTCAAAGCCAGCTAAAATAAAATTTTATTTGAAATTCAAAATTACTGAATTCAAAATTCAATTCATCAGACTACTGATATGCCCAGATTTTACAGATGTGGAACATCTCATCATCACCATGATCATTACGATTACTGTATTTTAGCCTACAAATTCCTAAGGTGAAAATTAACAATTTCATTTTAATAGGAAAATATTAATGAGATTTATACTTAGATAATGCATACTCTAATTGTATCTTCTTTTATATTAAATCTCTCTTTATCCATTCCTATAACTCATCTGTTGGATAAAACTATGGCTTAGTAATGTATGGCCTATGTAAGAAAAGCAAAATAAAAGCAATAATACTATCATAAGCAAAAGACTCTCAAGTGCAAGGGTTAGGGTAACAAAAATTAAACATACATACTTTTGCAATGCTTTTTTTTTCTTGAGGAAAATAAATTTATTTGTGGATTCCTATCTTGATAAAATAATCATGCAACTAGATACCCACTATTCAGTGTGTAGCAAATGGATAAAGACAGCTAAACAGTGAATGGATAGCATGTCTGGGAAAGAAAAAAACACCCAGCATTTATTGATAAGCCAGAAGCTTTTGATGACCCATCCAGGAAAAAACAAGCAAGACTCCAAAATGAAGACTTATGTGGAAGCCAGGGAGAGACCCACACCTTGCCTTCTGAAAAAGGCAACACAGGAGATCAGGAACCACTGTGTCCACACCAATGGCCTTCCCCTCATTAAAGACAACTTCAGGGGCGTGTGGGTGGCTCAGTGGGTTAAGCGTCCGACTTCAGCTCAGGTCATGATCTCGCTGTTTCACAAGTCCGAGCCCCACTTCCGGCTCTGTGCTGACAGCTTGGAGCCTGGAACCTGCTTCCGATTCTGTGTCTCCCTAGCTCTCTGCCCCTCCCCCACTTGCACTGTTTCTCTCTCTCAAAACTAAACAAACATTAAAAAAAAAAAAAGACAACTTCAAAGTTCAGAATAAGCAAAAACATCTGCAGCCCTCTTGGTGTGTAGACAACTCCAAGTCATATTAATTTTTATTTTAAGAGCTTAATTTACTTCACTTATTCAAGCTCTATGAAGCTGATGCCACTAACCTTCCTCCAACCTTCGCCTTCTACCAATTACGTGGACTCTGTAAGACAAGGTTTACAGCCAAGGCCCCAAAGCACTAACCTTCACAGACAGGATCACTTCAAACAGACGCAGAATATAAGCAATAGCATTTATGAAAGGGGTAGACATCTTAAGACCTGAATAAACCCTAACTCTCATGATGAAGCCTATTTACAACAAGGAGCAGCGGGCATCTATGACCAACACACGTGGTCTGTCCCACTGCCAGTACCAAGCAGATCTATACACTCTCACACCATCTGCTCGGAAATTTTGTGATTCATGACCAATTTGTTTTCACTTGGGGATGAATTTGTGTTATACATAAAATTTGTTACATAAAGGGATTCTTAGTAATAGCTTGGATGTTACATTTTATCAAAGACACATAAAATGCAACTGAGTAACCATGGTAACATACAACCAGGAGAATAAACTCCTTAAACCTACCTCTTGGCTCCTGTGCACACCATTTTCCCAGAACTGAATATTAGTGCAGTGGTTCGGGGCTCTCTTATTCTCATGATAACAGCAGCAAACCGCTAAAATGGTCAGAGACAATTGTTAATGAGGTCACACCAGACTGACTTCCTTTAGGAGAGTAAGACAATGAACGTCACGACTGGTAAAATGGAGAGTTCTCAAAATCCCTGGCACATGTTCCTATACATGGGTCTCTTACATCACCGGGCAGCACGCATGCTTTTCTTTGCACAGGGGGCAGAATACAGTGACTACTGAGTACGTTGAACCAAGATCTGTGTATTTTTCCACACCATTGCAACAACAACTAATATTTGCAAAAAATTTTACTTTAATTACATCCTTAATAAATATCAGTGCCTCTGTTTCTACCTTATATTTGCCAGCTTCTAGAACTGTTAACTTACTGATTTTTTTTGGCAAATCGATTGATAAACCTTTTCTACCTCCAGAGGGAGTAAATCAAATTACAAACATATCAATATGTAGTGGAGTGACCTTCTGTTTCCAACTAGCTTTTAGAAACAGTATTAAAGTATCAACACATAAAATTGCAAATTAAGAAAAAAATCAAACTTTTTATTTTTAATTTCGACTTTTTAACAATGTTTTTACTGCTAACATCGTAACTCGAGGGGAACATATTTCAGCTGTGGGTTGAATGAATAGCCTCCATTACTAGTTTACATGATAAAAAGCAAAAAATTACTTGCAAATAACTCTAAAATTTTAATATCTGATGATTACATAAGAAATATTCATGTATTTCTAATCAGGATAGCTCTTTAACAAATTAGATTCCTTTTGCAATTTTAGTTTTAAAACTGCTCTGTCTTCCTGCAGATTTTACCACCATGCAAAAATACAAGCACTACATTCTAGTTTGTACAAGTCCCAGAAAAGCCTAACCTTGCATTTCCTAAATACCCTCTATTGATTTTATTGATCAAATAATATCATTTCATTAGAGACTATAACATTGTAGAATTATGTATTCAAAGTAAATAAAATAATAGATAAAAGATTAATTATTATAATGCTACATACAGCCTGTATACTGGCTTACCACAGTGCATAAATGGTTACTTCCAGATCTTAGCTACCTTGGGATTTTAGAAAAATACTTCAAAAATGTCTAATATTTACATTATTTCTTAAGATAAAGATAAAAACCTGGCCAATAAACAGTTTTCATTTAGCCTTTACTTTCATTTTTATATGCCATATAAGAGCCATTCTATTACTTGGTGGAAGGACAAATGGAGATATACATGTTTATTTTACCACGTTAAACGATTAAAAAAGGGACATAAGACGTGTACCGATGAACAGACAGCAAGACATTTCTTGGTTATCTACCTGCTAGTTTTCTTATGTCCGTAGGACACAACATTGAATTGCTCTGGCTGAAGATAACTAATAGAAATGGTTGAGACTATAGGAGACACAACAGATAATAAATATACACTTTATCTTCTTATTAAGGAAATTGTTACAGTTTATCACAAATTCAACCTTACAAATTCAGGTTTGTGTGTTAACCTTCAAAAATTCAACATTAGATATGTACTGTCTAACTTAATATGCTGATATATTACATTTCAAAGTCAAAGGTAAAATGCTTTAAATGATGAAAGAAGTTCAACAGTTCTGGCTTTTCCGTTTTCTTTCTTAAATTCTCACTCTAAATAAAATAAAATTAAAAAAAAAAGAACTGTTTTTACATTGAAGTATCTTTGTGGTTTCCCCAATGGCTACTGGGCAACCATAAAGATTTATTCTTACTGTAAAAAGAAAGGGTTCTAAAATAATTAGCCATATTTGATGTCCTCCAAATTTTAATTAGCTCAACCAAGCAGACCAAAAAGTCTCAATAACTAAAGGAGTCATTTTCTTTCTTAGACAGTTATTACAGCAACTTTTATTTTGGACATTTCTACCTAGGCTACATCTTTCTCACTTGTATATAAAAGACAGAGATTTAGAAACTCTCTCCAAGACCATCACTTAACTTTTTTCTCAATGTACAGCTAACATATATTTATCCAACTTACCTGGTTCAGCTGACAAACATACCCCTACACTTCTACAAAATTATTTTGTCTGCTTTCTATGTAACTCTTAAATACTACTCCAACCTAAACCCAACCACTTTACTTCCCTTTCCTTAAAAAAACGTAATTTAGTAAACTATGAAAATAAATCTAAACCTACTTCATTCTGTTTTGTTCTGATGATACATCCTAGAATAAGTCATTCAATAACGACTCATACATTTAAAATAATCAAGGTATATTTTACATTGATATTTTTACATTGATACAGTGTAACTTTTAAATGTTGTTATAAGATATATTCTGTTACAAAAGCTCACAGTTATCTTACTAGAGGTTCATGAGTAAATATTAACATTCAATAAGATTTGGGTTTATGTTATTAGGACAATAAGAGTTGTCTATTTTCTTTGGTTATCTCCAATTAAAACATTAAAAATAAATTAATGACTTATTAGAGAAATCAGACTTCTGAAGGAAATATCAATTGTAAGATTATAGCCTACTCTAAGGGAAATGGCTTCTCTAACTCATGCAGTTCTTACTAGGGTTAGCTGCCAATGACGACACAATGATATATATAGTTTTTCTGGTTGAGGAGGGAGGCAGAAACTTGGTCATTGTCTTTCTCTGTTTTACTTAAATGTCTCAAAATAGCTGGGTGTCAAAGTCATCCTCAAGTTTTAATACTTATGCATATGCACACACACAAAAAGCCACACTAAAAAAAAAAAAAAAAAAAGACAAATACGTACATTGATTCAAATTTTACAAAAATATTGGGGATATTCAACTTGAGAAGTTCAAAAGGCTGCTGAGAAATGCCATATCTTCAATTCTCACATAATAGAGGGCAAGGCTCTGAACTCCCTCTTAGATTTGATTGAGTGCCCAAAGTTTAGATACACCGTTTAATAGTATGTACATAGTTCTCCTGTTGACTGAAGTTTTCCTTTGTTAAAAGGCAAGTGCTAAAACAGTCCAAGTTTCCAAAAAGAGTTTTATTTTTCTTGGCCTACAATCCTAGCCCTAATGACAGGGTGTTACACCCCAAAATCCCTGCAAATTCTCACCCTATGACACTGTTCCTGAAAGATGCATGAAAAGTGGCCTGGCTCCTACTAACTGTCCCAACCTTGATATATCCTGGTCTTGTCAAAAACAGGTTTCCCCTGCTACTGAAAAGTAGAGTGTTCCTGTGAAACCTTTCATAAACCCAAATGGAGTAAAGTGAGGAACAATCACCATTTTGTAAAAGCAGAAATTCTCTTCAGATTTCTTTCCGTTGGCAAAAACAGGCACTAATGTAGGTCTTTAATGAAAGCAAAGTGACTTAATGCAAACTTTTGGATAGCATAGGAAACCTGTCCTGGTCAAACCAATGTCAGTCGTATACACAGTCGCATGCCCCATTATGGGTAAGCCACATTTCTAAAGAAAACATCACCACACACATCTCTAGGTGATGTACAGGCAGCTGACAGAAACATGAAAGCGATTTTCAGTGAAAGTCAGCTTCAAACTGCGTAGAAGAAAGCATTTGAGACTCTAACTGAAATACCATTCTCAAGCACCAGGATTAGACACATGGATAACTTCCCCAGTTTGCATGTACTCAGAATCCAACTGGGCATGGGTTCTGCCTGAAGATTGACCCCGAATCTGCTGGAAGACCTCCTCCAGAAAGTGGTGACTCCTGAAAATACAGCTTCCTCCCAAGAGCTTGGAATCAAGGATAGGACAACACACTTGGTATATATACTGCCTGTTCTTTCTCACTTCTTCCCCTTGTGTTTAATCATTTTGTGCTGTTGACAAAATGTGGTACAAGAACATGATTTCACCCAGTGTATGAGATCTCTACCCTGACCAGGAGTTCCCAAACTAAAACAGAAGTTTCTGGATTGTGGCTCAAACAACAAATGAAACCACTCACCTAACAAATGCTTTATCATAACTTCACTGGCTAAAACAGAGCCAGATAATAAAAGTGTCCTCTATTTATTGGCCGGCCAAGTAGTTTTGGCACAATTGTTAACAAATGGGATAAATACTTGGGGGGCGCAGGGAGGCACAGAACAGAACAATCAGTAAGTTGAGAAAAAAGACATTCCGTTCCTAAAATTGACCAAGCTGATTCTTGGGAAGTTAATCCTTCTGGTTAGGTGTAAGCAAACTAAAAAATACTGGATGTATGAAGTGAATTTCACTCATTTCTTATGATATTTCTCCACTGTCTAACATCCAGGTAAGCTTACATGCTGCCACTTGGACACTATTTCAAGAGGACATTCAAATAATGACACCACATAAGAAAAGGAGTCAAACCCGCATGGGCAACCTAGACTGGGAGTTTCACCAAAGGGGGAACAAGGGACATCAGTAAAGGATATGGCGGTAATCTGGAAAAACTGAGAGGCACAAACAGACACTGACACAGATAGCCTGTCAAATAGAATACTCAGATTCTCAAGTATGTCCTTCTGCCTTCTCTTTTTTTCTTATATAAAATCTTATTTTTCCTTTGTTAAACGAAACCAGTTTAATAGCGGTTCCCCATGTATGAAAGTAAACAGCACGCTAATAGATTCTCCCACTTTAGGGGAACTGTCTTCTACAGGGCCCTACCCAAGAGCTCTTCTTCAATCCGACCATCTCCACTCAGAGGCCTGGTCTGTCTAGTCCTTGAAGAATGTCCATCCGTTTGTGAATGCAAATATTTACTATTTTTTTAAAAAACAACTTATCTACCAATGCAGAGACAAAAGCCTTACCATGTACTCAGGCTGCTTATGTTAACGTAAAAAGTATCATAGGTATTTTTACCCCATAATATTTTTATTATAAAGTTTAAAAGTTATACATAGAAAAATATAATAAACTCCCTATACTTATTACCCAACCCTGACAATTATTAACTTCTGGCCTATCTTGTTTCACCCATGTGCCCTTCCCCAATTCTCTAATTGTTTTATTTTCAAGTAAATTCCAGACAGCGTATCATTCCATTCCATATGGTTTTCAAAACATAAATGAAATCATACCACATATTTTGTTTTTTAATGTCACAGGATCCCCATCACAATGGGTAAATAAATTTAGTACTTTATCTTGTAGACTGCTGTGATTCTAGGGTCTCTCAATAAAAAACAATACACAATTTTCTTTAATTCCTCATTTTGTTGGTATCAACAAACTTAAGCATAACACGTTTTGGTCTAGGGACCTTTAACAACAAATTCCTGTATTATTATAGTTTGAAATACATTGTAATTGCTCTGACCTTGGGATTATATTCAGCATTTCGGGCACGAAGTGCAATGGTCTTTAGGTCAAGCTTACAGCCAAGATTCACCGTAGATACAATATTTCTGCAAGAAATTTGAAAAGAAAGCATGATCATTTAACTTTTACAGGATGAAGTGTTAGATAATTATCTAGAAATCTGATTCTTTTACTAGAACAATGTAATTAGGTCAGTTTAAATTTTAATCAAAAAAATTTTACATTGGGGCACTTGGGTGGCTCAGTCAGTTGAGCGTCCGGCTTCAGCTCAGGTCATGATCTCACGGTTCGTGAGTTTGAGCCCCGCGTCGGGCTCTGTGCTGACAGCTCAGAGCCTGGAGCCTGTTTCGGATTCTGTGTCTCCCTCTCTCTCTGCTCCTCCCCCGCTCATGCTCTGTCTCTCTTTCTCCCTCTCTCTCCCTCCCTCTCTCTCTCAAAAATAAATAAACATTAAAAAGTTTTTTAAATAAAAATAAATAAAAATTAAAATTTAAAAAAATTTACATTGTTGACATTTATTATGTTTACCACACACCATGGTGAGCATTTTACATGGGTTGCCCCACTTAATACTTACAATGCACTATGAAGTAATAACTATTAATATTCACATTTTCAGATGCAGAAGCTGAGGCTTAAATGGCATGGTTGCTCCAGATAAAATGGGATCCTTGCTCCAGATAAACACGGCTCCTAAGTGGTAGCCAGGCTTTGAGTCCATCTATCTGTAGAGCCATGCCTTAGCCTTCTGAATGAAGCTCTTATTTGCCCTTTGAATGACACTAATTGCCCATAAACCATCATGCACGGGCATGGGACATCACTGTCGTATGAATGCCAATTCCAGATTGCAAATACATCTCCAGCTGTTTCCAGCTCATTGCTGCTTTTGGTTCCTGTCCTGTCAAAATGCAACAGTTTGAAAACTTGATGGCTCACAACTGGGTTGGATAAGAGGATAGCTGTGTTTTTTTCTCTTTTAACTTTTTTTTAATGTTTATTTACTTTTGAGACAGAAACAGAGCATGAGCAGGGGAGGGGCAGAGAGAGAGAGAGACACAGAATCTGAAGCAGGTTCCAGGCTCTGAGCTGTCAGCACAGAGCCCAACATGGGGCTCAAACTCACAAACTATGAGATCATGACCTGAGCTGAAGTCGGACGCCAGACCGACTGAGCCACACAGGTGCCCCAAGCGGTGTTCTTTAATAGACAATTGTAAGGCCAATTGGAATAATCAACCCAAGGGGTGCCTGCATGGTTCAGTCAGTTGAGTGTCTGACTCTTGATTTTGGCTCAGGTCATGGTCTCACAGTACGTGAGATCGAGTGCAGCATGGAGCCTGTTTGGGATTCTCTCTCACTCAATAAACAAATGAGCATTAGAAAAAAAAAAAAAAAAAAAAAGATCAACCCAATGAATGTTTTCATTTCTACCTCACCTATTTCCTTCCAATTAATTTTATATACACACCTGCCTTTAGCATTTCTCTACTTAAGAAATAATCAAGTTGTGGTACATCTACCACAAATTTAGTCACATATTTGCTACATGTATTTTCTTCTTCTTAAGCAACAGTGCATAAGGGTTCAAATTTCTCCATATCCCCAACACTTGTTATACTATTTTTGATAATAGCCATCCTAATGGGTATGAGGTGGTCTCATTGTAGTTTTGACTTGCATTTACATAATGTTTAGTGACGTTGAGCATCCTTTCGTGTGCTTATTGGCTATTTGTGTATTTTCTTTGGCAAAATGTCTATTCAAGTCCTTTGCCCATTTTTGGAATCAGGCTCTTTGGTTTTCATTGTTGAGTTTTAGTAGTTCTCTAAGTCTCCAGATAATAGTCCTTTATGGGATGCATTTTCTCCCTTCCTGTTGGTTGCATTTTTACTCTGTGAACAGTGTCTTTTGGTATACAAGTTTTCTTTTTAAAAAAAATTTTTACAAGTTTTAAAATTGTCATGTAGTCTACTTTATGTTTTTTCTGTTGTTACCCATGCCTTTGTGTCACATCTGAGAAAACATTGTGAAGTCCAATGTCACAAAGCTTTTGTCCTATGTTTTCTTCACTGAGTTTTATTGTTTTAGGTCTTACACTTAGGTCTTTGATCTATTTTAAGTTAGTTTTTTATTTGGTGTTAGCTAAGGGTCCAACTTCATTCTTTTGCATGTGGATATCCAGTTGTCCCAGCACCATTAGTTGAAAACACTATCTTTTCTCCATTGAACAGTCTTGGGACCCTTGACAAGTATCATTTGACCATATATGCAAGGGTTATTTCTGGGCTCTCTATCCTACTGCATTGGTCTATATGTCTGTGTTTATGCCAATACCACAGTTTTGATTGCTGAAACTTCGCAGTAAGTTCTGAAATTAGGAAGTGAGAGCCCTCTGGTTTGCTCTTCCTTTTCAGGATTGTTTTTGGCCAAAGTTCCTTAGGATTCCATTTGAATTTTAGCATGATTTTTTCTACTTCTGCAAAAAATATCATTGGGATTTTGATAGGGATTGCACTGCACCTATAGATCATTTTGGGCAATATTAAAATTTTAACAATATTAAATCTTCTAATCCATGAACCTGAGATGTGCTTCCACTTTTCATGTCTTTTTTAAAGTTCTTTCAGCAATGTTTTATAGTTCTCATCATACGTCTTTCACATCCTTGGTTAATTCCTAAGTACAGCAAAACCTTGGTTTGAGAGCATAATTTAATCCAGAAACATCCTTGTAATCCAAAGCACTTGTATATCAAAGCAAATTTCAAGAACCATTGGCTAGGTTGTGATCATGTGACATTCAGCATCACGTGCTACTCGTATTGCAAGACACTGCTCATTTGTCAAGTTAAAATTAGAAATGTTTGCTCATCTTGCAAAACATGCAGAGAACAAGTCACCCACAATTCAAGGTTTTAGTGTATTTTATCCTTTTTGATCTTGTTAATAGAATTGTTTTTGTAATTTGCTTTTCAAAAAAAATTTTTAATGTTTATTTTTAAGAGACATAGAGTGTGAGCAGGGAAAGGGCATAGAGAGAGAGGGAGACACAGAATCCAAAGTGGGCTCCAGGCTCTAAGCTGTCAGCACAGAGCCCAACACTGGGTTCGAACCCACGAATCGTGAGATCACGATCTGAGCTGAAGTCGGGCACTTAACCGACTGAGCTACCCAAGGACGACTGAGCTACCCAGGGACACCTGTAATTTCCTTTTCATATTGTTCACTGTCTATATACAGAAATGCAACTGATTTTCAAGTGTTAACTTTGTATCCTGCTACTTTGCTAAATAAACTCACTCATTCTAGCTAACAGGTTTTTTTGTGGACTCGTTACGATTTTCTAGATATAAGATCATAACATCTGCCAACAGATAATTTTATCTCTTCCTTTCTACTCTAGATACCCTTTATTTGCCTTGCTCTGGTACTATGTTGAATAGAAATGGAGAAAGAGTGGGGTGGCTGGGTGGCTCAGCCAGTTGAGCATCCGACTTCAGCTTAGGTCATGATCTCACAGTTTGTGGGTTCGAGCCCCGCATCGGGATCTGTGCTGACAGCTCAGAGCTTCAGATTCTGTCTCCTTCTCTCTCTGCCCCTCCCCAATGTGTGCTCTGTCTCTGTCTCTCTCAAAAATAAATAAATGTAAAGAAAAAAGAAAAAAAAAAAGAAAGAGATGGAGAAAGAGGTTGTCCCTGCCTTGTTCCTGATCATAGAGGAAAAGCATTAAGTCTTTCAATGTTAAGTATTAGGTTTGCTATGGTTTTTTAAATATGGCTTTTACTATGTTAAGGCAGTTTCCATCTTTTCCTATTTTGTTGAGTGTTCTTACCATGAAAGGGTGTTGAATTTTGTCCATTCTTTTTCTGCATCAATTGAGGTATCAGTTTTCTTTTCATTTTATTGTTATGGTATATTACAGTGGTTGATTTTTTAAGGTTATTTACTTTGGGGGGGGGGGGAGAGAGAGCGAGCATGAGCAGGGAAGGAGCAGAGAGAGGAAGAGAGAGGATCCCAAGAAGGGTCCATGCTGTCAACACAGAGCCCAATGAGGGGCTCGAACTCACAGTGAAATCATGACCTGAGTCAAAATTGAATTGAATGCTTAACTGACTGAGCTACCCAGGCGCCCCCAATGGTTGATTTTTGTATGTTGATCTACCCTTTCATTCTAAGAATAAATCCCACTTGGTCATGGTGAATAATCTTACACCATGCTGCTTAATGATGTTTCCTAGTATTTTTTTGAAGATTTTTGTATCAATGATCAATGGGGATACTGGTCTGTAGGCTTTTTAGTGTCTTTGGCTTTGGTGTCAGCGTACTGCTGGCCTCACTGAGTTAAAAAATGTTCCCTCAATTTTTTAGAAAAGTTTGAGAAGGACTGGTATTAGTTCTTTAAATGTCTGGTAGAGTTCACCGAAGCCATTTGGTCCAGGGATTTTCTTGGCTCTGCCACCTCCCCAGAATTCTTCTTAAAAATGTATGATTTTCTTTAAGTTTACTAATTTAAATAATCTATACACCCAACATGGGACTCAAACTCACAACCCCAAGATCAAGAGTCGCATGCTCTTCCAACTGAGCCAGCCAAGCGCCCCTTAAAAATGTGTTCTTATATATTTTCACTGATTATCTATCCCAAGTCTTCATAAGCTTGTAGGATTTAGAGGCCACTGAATTCCCAACCTACCAGGGTTCTTAATGGATATGGAAACTCAGTAACGTGTCTGACTAGATGCTTTGTGGAATACCAGAAGGGTTAAGGTGCCAAGATGAAACAAACACCCCATCACAACTGGTTATAACTTATGATTTAAACAAGAGGTAAAAACTTAAATGGCCATAAAAGCCAGACAAGCAAGCAAGACACCAGGGAATGTTGCTGACAAACGTGAACTAACAAGGGATTATCTCTCTAAAGTATTAAAATGAAAATCATCTGATTTTTAAAATCACATCAGATCAAAATCTGAGGCAAGATTTGGATAACAGGATCTATGATGAAATATTACTTAGTGACAAAAATGACCAGCGATGGCTGGTGAAGTAATTATTGCAAATGACCCTTCACTTTGGCCATGCTTCCTAAAAGCAAAAGCTATGTACTTCACACTGATAGATACAAGAGAATATTTGTATATTTTTCAGGACTTTTTTCCTACCTCCACCCTGCGTCCAATTCTGATACATATAGGACCCATTTCATTTGTACAGAAAAATCCACTGAGGGCAAGAACAGACATTCTCAGCTTGTGGAAAGGACACAGCTCTCCAAAGAGTTATATGCAGCCCTTATAATAACCAATGAAGACAAACAAGGACCATTGTGAACTAAGTAACTAATCTTCCCTTCCCAAAGAAAACATCAAAGGGAAAGAGACCATGTAAGGCTTGATTCAGCAAATCAGCTGCAGGGAAATGTCTACAACAATTTGATAGCTTGGCCCAAGGACATAAACGCGAGCTACCCAATCTACCCAATATGCGGCGATGTTATGAGAGCCTTTTACTAAGGGGACTGACTCACTGAGGCAACTTCGCATCCTTTCTCCTGTGGGAGACAGAGATGACCACTAGTGCCACCCCCTCAACAACTCAATCCATCTGAAACAAAGAAGAGCAGCACCCGCCGCAAGGGGCCCTTCTGGGTTGAGGGAAAGACACAAAGTACTCACTGCAGCTGCGGCACGATCCCAGAGCTCTCAGAGGCTGGAGTGGCGGGCGTAATGGGGGTCATGGGGGTCATGGGGGAGGGATACAGGGGAGTGGTGCCCGGCAAGGGTGCAGTGGTAAGAGTCTGTGAGTGGAAGAGCTGTGGTGTCTGGCCCGAGGCCGCCTGCGTCGCCTGCTGGGATGCGGACTGCTGAACGGCCGCCACTGCCTGCTGCTGCTGCTGTTGCTGTGCCTGCTGCTGCTGCTGCTGCTGCTGCGCCTGTTGCTGCTGTTGCTGCTGCTGCTGCTGCCTCTGCTGCTCCTCCAAGATGGACAGACTGTTGGTGCTCTGAATAGGCTGTGGAGTCAGTCCTGTGCCATAAGGCATCATCGGACTGAAGATGGGGATTCCAGGAGTCATGGCACCCTGTGGAAGGTCAGGAGGACAGTAAGTCAGGCCAGCTGGTATTGTTTCCAGCACTTATCTGGTAGAAGAGGAGGTGAGATGTACAAAGACAGATGCTTTCCGAATATAAATGGAGTCATGATGCATAATACAAAGGCATTTGCTGTCCTTACACACATCACTTTCTTCTCCACCATAGCACAGTAGGTAAGAGCCTGGTATTTAGAATTATACCCGGGTGTGAAATCCAACCCTGCCACTTATTACATGTGAACACTCAAGGAAGTTGCTTAACCGTTCAGGCACATCAATAGGATAACGATGTTCTAATACTGCTAGAAAGTATAAAGGACATAATTGGAGCGACTGCCCATGCTTTTAAACTATTATCCTGGCATACTACCTGGGTAGTTCCCCATTTCACTCGCAATGTATCTGTCCAAGTTTGGCTAATAAATTATATAGTTACCCCAGAGATGCCACTGAACCCATTCAACACGATGACAGGCATGCAGAAGATACTGAAGTGTTAGCAACAATAATGACAATAATTATTAGAATACTATTCAAAAACGTGGATCATTTGCTCTCCAAAAAGTTTATACTGTGCTCGCTTCGGCAGCACATACACAAAATGTTTATATCAAGAAAATCCAATGCATCTATCAGAATAATATCAATTTATTTTTCTGAATGCTTAACTTCCAGATACTGTCACATTTATTAATTTGATTTAATAATTAATATATTTATTAATATACAATTTATGATATAATTAATTTATCTCATAACAGCCCTCTGGGAAAGGAAAAACTCGATGTTCTTCCCACATTAAGGACAAGAAAACTGACCCCAGGAGAAGCTAAAGGACTTCCCCAAGACCACAGGTCTCACCAGCAGAGAACCCACAATGACAGCCAAGTTTTTCTGGGAGCCAGTCTAATGCCCTCACCCAGCACCAACTCTACAGAGCCCACAGAGCCTGCAGAGTTTGCAGTGACTTTGTGAACCTCTTCAAAGTATACCTAGTATTTCTGCATCAAGGAATCCATAGTTTTCGTCAGATGCTCAAATGCGTGCAAAATCCAAAAAGGAGCCACAATCCTCTCCCACTTCCACCACTTTATTTGGCAGAAAGCATAAACCAAAATTGTCTAAGGTTTATGTTAAACTGTTTCATCAACATAGTGGCAGAAAGAGTATGAGAGGAGGAGGGTCAAACATACACTGCAGCCCTAATAGTATAGGTACGATCATACTGCGTTGATCACTCACATCTGTAAAATACTGGCTAGAAAAAATTCAGGTTATGTGACTTTAAAAAGAGTGAGGTTTTGAAAGGTCTGCCTTTCTTTATGTCACGTATACAAATGAACTCAAAATGGATCACAGGCACACATGTAAAAGCTAAAACTTTATCAGAAAGAGAAAATCCTTAAGACTTTGGGTTAACCAAGATTTCTTAGGACACAGAAGCACTGACGCTGAAATAAAATTGATAAATGGACTTCAGAGAAAAATTAAGACCTTCTACTCTTTGAAAGATATCATTAAGAAATGAAAAGTAAGCCACACCACAGACTGAGAGAAAATATCTACAATACCTACATCTCAGAAAGGACCTGTATCCAGAATACACGAAGAACAATTACAATTCAATAAAAGACAAACAAATAAGCCAGTTAAAAAAATGGGCGAAAGATGTGAAGGACATTCTACAAAAGAAAATAACGCAGTTGGCCAATAAGCATTGACAGGATGCTCAAGATTGTTAGTCATCAGGACAATGCAAATTAAAATCACAAAGAAACAGCACTAAGCAACCACTAGAATGGCTAAAAGTCAGAGCGTCAGTGAGGATGTAGAGCAAGCGGAACTCTCACGTTGCTGCTGGTGGACCTAGAGTATGGTTCGGCAGTTTCTTATAAAGTGAAACACACACTTACCACAGACCTAGCAATCCCACTCATAAGTATTTACCCAAGAGAGACAGAAACAGTTTACACAAAGCCTGTTCACAAATGTTTACAGCAACTTTATCCATAACAGCCCCAACCTGAAAACACCCACAATGTCAGCAACTAGAGAGCAGATACACAAGATG
Organism: Panthera uncia; assembly: GCF_023721935.1. Lineage (NCBI taxonomy): Eukaryota > Metazoa > Chordata > Mammalia > Carnivora > Felidae > Panthera > Panthera uncia. The sequence continues at coordinate 119,598,175 of NW_026057580.1, read as the reverse complement.
TGGTACATCCATACAGTCGAGTACTACTCGGCAATAAAAAGGAATCTGCTGATATACAGATGTTATATTGGGCAACGAAGAGAGATACACAAAAAAAGCACATACTGGTATGATTCCATTTGTATGACTTTCTAGGCGAAGCAAAACTATCTATCTTTAGCTCTCGATCAGAAGAGCAGTTGTATACACACAGGTGTACACAATTATCAAAACACACCTAAAGTGGGTGTTCTTATCATGCGTTAATTTTTTAAAAGTAGATGTTATTTGGAACCTTAAACATAAAAAAGAAATGCTAAAAACAGAAAATAACTTGGCAAAAGTTACTTTCAAAATCAAAGGCCCGACAGTCACATGGAACACTTTCATAAACATTTATCAAAAGATTAAGATTTACAGACAAATACATATTTTAACTTCCAAATAAACTCCTCAAATTTAACACTATCAAGCCTTCTCAAAGCCTAATACAATGTTTCAACAAAGTAAGAGGCTTAAAATCAGATAAATCAATTTCAACGACAGATGGTTAAATTCCCTTCCTTTCTTTTTCTACTGCCTCTAACAGTGTAGACTCTGTCCCATCTACACCCTCCCTCCAGTTGTATTACCTGAGGGGAGGCCAGGCCCTGAGCGTAAGGTGGCAGGCTGTTGTTCTGATCCATGATGTTCACTTTCTTCTTGGTAAATTAAACACCTTTGGACTGGAACTCGCCTCGGCATTCAGTCTCTTCCTAAAGCATCCCCAGTACACACTTCTTAGCAATTTCCTCAACGGCTTGCGTTGTCTTCGTGCACACCAAGAAACGGTAACTCCACTTTGAAAAAAGTTGGAGGTTTAATGTAAGAATACAAGCTGTACAGTCTTTTATGAACCAGTTTCATAATTACACAAAAAACTAGAAAAAAGCAATGAAGCTATTTTGGAATATACTTTTTTAACCTTATAATGCTGAAATCCTATTCCCTCCCATGTTTATTGTGACCGCATGCAAAACTGCCACTAGAGCAAAAAGTGTTTTATTACATGTTTAATTTAAATGGTCTTAGAATGTTCAGCGGTGCTTGGGTGGCTCAGTCCGACTTCAGCTCAGGTCAGGATCTCACAGTTCAGGAACTCAAGCCCCACATGGGGCTCTGTGCTGACAGCTCAGAGCCTGGAGCCTGCTTCGGAATCTATGACTCCCTCTCTCGAAGGGGCCCCTCCCCCGCCCACACTCTTGTCTCTCGAAAAATAAACATTAAAAACTTAGTTTTTGATACTTAGAATGTTCAAAAATAAGGTGTCATAATCAATATTTAAAAACTTTTGGGAAATCGAGGCGCCTGAGTGGCTCAGTCGGTTAAGCGGCCAACTTTGGCTCAAATCATGATCTCAAGGCTTGTGGGTTCGAGCCCCGAGTTGGGCTCTGTGCTGATACCTTGGAGCCTGGAGCCTGCTTCAGATTCTGTGTGTGTGTCTCTCTCTCTGTACCTCCCCCGCTCACACTCTATGTCTCTCTCTCCAATAAATAAACACTAAAACAAACAAACAAAGAAACAAAAAAAACTTTTGGGAAAAAACACTCAGAGAAAACACATTCCTAAGGAAACTGTCAAATCAGAGTAGAAACATTTATTTTTTTATGTTTATTTTTGAAAGAGAAAGAGACAGAGCGGGGGGGGGGGGGGGGCGGTGGCAGAGAGAGAGGAAGACACAGAATCTGAAGCAGGCTCCAGGCTCCGTCAGCACAGAGCCCGATGTGAGGCTCAAACTCACCAACGACGAGATCACGACCTGAGCTGAAATCAGACACTCAACCGACTGAGCCACCCAGACGCCCCTGAGTAGAAAAATGTATTAAACCCTGTGTACAGAGTGCTATTGGGCCAAGTTGAGGTTTTTAAATATTCCAGTCAGTTTTATATCCTCCACAATGTCTTAGGTGTTAATTTCAATAAACAGTGAATTGGATCCAACATACTTTAATGTGATATTTATTGATCTACTAAGTTATTTATTTTTTTAAAAATACTGCTTCATTTATTTTTTAAAAAATACTGCTTCTTGCCTTGTTTTATTCTTTTTTAAGTTTATTTATTTATTGGGGGGCGGGGGGTGAGGGATGGCAGAGGGAGAGAATCCAAAGCAGCTTCTGCACCATCAGCACAGAGCCAAACATGGGGCTCAAACCCACAAACCATGAGATCACGACCTGAGCCAAAGTTGGACACTTAACTGACTGAGCCATCCAGGTGCCCCAATCTAACTGAATACAACACTGTGATAGAAGATGTACAGACACAAAAATAAATAAAACATGTTTTTATACATGCAATAATTTGACCTCTTTAGAACACATAAATACAAACTATGCCTCTATCTAGCTTTCCTTAACACATCATTTCTTTACTGGCTACACATTTTTTATTTCTTTTAGAAAAAAGAATCAAGTGACTACTGAAAGACCTTTTGTTGAGTTTAGTTCAGATGGCTCCTTACCTTGATTAGAGTTGCTTTGAGAACTAGAGTCAAACAGTACTGGCTCATTAACATATCAAGAACAGCATCTAGTTATCACTTAGTAAGCCCAAGATAAATGTTAGCTATTAGTAGATTTCAGTTTAAACATTAAAATCTAAGAAGATATTGGCACATATAGAACTTGCTGGTCTGAAAGTTACAAATTATATACCAAAGACACACACGAGCTTCAAACATGTACTGGTACAAAGTAAGCACTCAGATATTTGTTGAATGAATGAAAGAATCAATCACTTTGACAGGACAAAGGACCAAAGACTATATATATCCTACATACTCATCACTGAAAAAGGGGGGGGGGGGGGAACAAAAAACTCTGGTTCAGAAAATGTCAGATATAATAAAATTATATTTTTTAAATTGTTATCCTATAATAACAATAGAAGTGATGCAAATATGAAGAGGAAATAGTCATTAGCATCAAAGAGTTCCATGTGAAGGGTATACAAATAATTACTCCAAAACTTAAGTGCTGTAACAGAGGTGTACTATGCCAAGTTCCTGGAGTGCAGAATCTCGCCAATGTCTTAGCACCATGCCTGGCATACAGTAGGTCATCAAGAACAAATGCACACATGCTGTGGATGGTAAGACATAGCAACTGCCAAGTGTCCTGAAGGGGAATGTGTTCACAAAGCATGATCACTGGACTTGGGTCTAGCAAGGTAAGCAGGAATTTACAAATCAGCACTGCAGGCAAAAGACCAAGCACAAGGAGACAAAGGCTGCAAAAGCATGCAATATGCAAGCAACAAGCTCTGGAGAGGAGGTAGCAAATGTAAGTGGGGTCACACTGTCTACCAGTTTTACATATCACATAGGCAAAAGAGCAGGGACAAGATTTTGAAGTGCAGCATGAGTAGGTCTACTTTGGCAAGTGTGGATGAATTCAAAGAGATAAAACTAGAGGCTGGAAGTTCACCTTAAGGCAGTCACTGCTATGGTTAAGGTAAGAAATAATGAGAGCAGGATTTCAAGCACTCATAAACATGACAAGAGCTTTCTCCAAAACTGGTGGCTCCTGACCCCTTAGTGCAAACTCAGAGTCTACATAAGAAATCTGCAGCACTAGGTCCGGGCCGATGTTACGATTGTTCAGGTCATCCCTCATTCCCAGTGATGGCACCGACCATTTTTACTCACCTGTGCCATTAAAACCACAGTTATTACTTCTAACTTAATCCTACTTAGTTACTACTATCGTTAGCTATTACTTATAACTTATCCTATAATACTAACTTATCCTTTGAAAAGAAAGTTGTTTGCAGAGTGTGTTCATATTTTGGAAATTGAAGCATCAAATCTGATCTTTTTAAAAGGCAATCACAGATAAGGGAAAAGAATCAGTTAATTTTGCATTGCCCCCCAGTGTCTGCATAAACCACTCAAGCATATTATTTTTCACACAGAAGCCTACCTAGAATTTTAAATTAGAAAAGCACACGGCCTGGGGCCTAGACAGCTAGGCCTTGTAAACCAAGCGCTGTGTATTTACAGCTTACGCTCTATCGTGCCGGAAATCTCTAGCCTCTGACAAAACGTTAAAGTCTCAAGCACAACTTTATAACAAAGCCATTCCTGCTGATAGCAAAAAAAGGAGGACAAAGGCCAGGTTGAATCTGCCCTCCAACATCAACGAGGAGAAAAGGATGGCAGGACAGGAACTCCGGGTCTTGGATGTGCCGGACTGTTGTGTCCCGGGCACTCCCGGAGCCCTGCACCCGAACTCGCACGATGAAAGCCGTTGTTAAAGCACAGCAGATGAGGGCACCGGGCGGGACAGGCGGCCGGGGTGGGTGGGCGGCCGGTACAGGCCGGAGCGGCGTCGGCACGAGCGGGGAGGAGCGGCCCCCGCGCGGCCTGCGTGCCCACTCAGCGTCTCCCTCACTATCGCCCCAGGGCCTCGCTGCAGTGGTCGCCTCTGCACCAATCCTCAGAGAAGAGGAAAAGCTAAAGGGGCTGTTACCTGGAGTCCCTGCAGAGACCACTGCGGGGCCGCGAAAACGAAGTTAAGCCACAGGCAGCCCAGGCGCCCGCCACGGCGACCCTTCCCGACCCTACTAAACTTCTGGCGCGCGTTGATAATGTCACTTCCGCCAGTTCTTCCATCCTAGGCTTCAGCCAATTGTCCAACTAGAGTGGCGGCCATGGGAAGTGTGGGCACTCCGTCACTTCCGCTGTTTCCGGAACAGTTCCGCTGGGTATTTGGCTTAAGGGAAAGAAGGGGCGGGCTGAGCTCCCCAGGAGTTCTAGGGGGTGAGCCGCCGGACCAGAACGTTTTCTGATTGGTCCTTGCCGAGGGGAGGCAAGATAATGATTTTCAAATGTTGACTTTTTGAAGTCTAGCGGTGTGACCTTCGGCAAGTTACCCGACCTCAGCGCCTCAGTTAGTAGAATGGAATAATAGTAACAGTTACCCTCTAAGGAAGTTGTGAGATGGATTAAGGAAATGCAGGAGCAATGCCAGGCACATGGTAAACTCTCCGCGCATGTTAGCTATTTTCAAACTTGGAGAATGAAAAGAAAAAAAACAGCCTGGTTTACAGGTTCAATTCTACTTTGTTTCTGCTACTACCATTTTATGCACTCTTGTCACACTTGCCACAAAGAGACTGTTACTGAACCCCAAATTCTGCTGCCCCTGGCTTGAAAAGGCAATACTCAAGAGATGGTTTTGACTGAAAAGGAATATGAGCTTTGTTCAAAAAGCCGGCCACCTGGGGAGAAGGTGGACTCTTATCCAAAGCCAGCTTAGAGGTTTCTGCCTGGCCAGGGAATTTTTTTTTTTTTTTTTTTTTTTTTTTTTTTTTTTTAATGTTCATCTTAGAGCACGCAATCGCGCTCGCGTGGGGGCGGGGGGGTGGTGCAGAAGATCTCAAGCTGACTCTGCGCTGACAGCAGAGAGCCCAATTATGAGCCCTGAGATTGGGCTGTTGGATGCTTAACGAACAGCCACCCAGGCGTCCCTTGGCCCAGGGATTTTTAAAGGAGTTTAGGGCAGTTAATCAGTAAAAGGACTGCAGTGGTCCATAATATTTCTTGTTGCAAGCAGAATGGATGGTGCCAGCTACAGATGTTATCGCAGTGCTCAGAGGTTGTGCAAGGAGTGTGGTTCCTCAGTGCCCAGGGTTGTCCAAGAGGGTCTGGTCTCTGTTTTGTGACATGCAGAGGTGCTCTGTTCTTCCTAGGAAAGAATGCATGATGGATAGATTAAGAAAGGTCAATCACTTGGGCTAAGGGTTCTCGTTAAAGCTCAAAGACCAGTAGGTTGGTGGGAAGGGCTTGAAGGGGCTTTAGTTTCCCACTGTCCATTTCATCATTCCATATCTATGAGATTAAGGGTGAAGGTCCATCTTCTGTAGCTACTTCCTGCTAACTGGGGACCACCTAGGGATTTTGGAATAAAGCCTTTTATAGGATGGGAGAATCTTGTTTCTGGCATTTCCACTGAGGGGGACGCTAAAGACATCTCCAAGTTTGTATGAATAGCATGAGCTCCTGCTCGATGGATGCAAAAAGTGAAACAACAAAAGAGAAAGAGAACAGGAAATATAGCAATGTTTAATAGGGTATATTTCCATTTGGAAGGAATTAAATCTAGCCAACTGCTAAAAGGATCTAGAGCTAGGGCATCTATAGTGATAATGTGTTTAAATCTTTCATGACTTCAGTTACATTTTTTGAGTATAGACACAAGACTCTATTTTAATGAGAGCCTCCTTAAGCTCTCCTTAAGGTGCCTTCCTGTACTGCAGTCAGGATACCAAAGGCCATTCGGTTTGGGAGAGCCACATTTCAAATTTGTGGGTGACTGCACGTCGGGTTTGGTTAAAGGTGGCTGCTGTATGCTTGGCTAAAGCCTCTACTTGCAATTTTATATCAATAAAGGTAGCTCCTGGGACAAATATGTAAGGGATAAAACCATCAAAAGGCCATCTTTACTTGATGTGCCAGGAATCGCTGTCAGGTGGGAGATGACTTGTCCCAGGAGATAAGGGCATCCCCAAGTGCATCATCCAATCCAGTCATAAGAAAAAGCGAGGCCACCCACTATTTCCACAAGTACACAGTTAACCCCATGGAATGGGGTGAGCTCCAGCTTCAAAAGAATGGTTTTGTCGTCCCGGCCACATAGAATTGGTCAAGGTGATAGTTGAGTTAACTGTTGTTGAAGAGTCCATCCCAATGTCCAGCTGTTCAAATTATATGCCCATGGGGCTTGTTATTATCCTCACAGAGCAACAAGCACAAAGACTGTCTATATGTGAGCTATTGTGACAATCTCTCTGAAGTTTACTTCAAGTTGTCTAGCTTAGGCAAACAACAAACACTCAAAGACAATCAGACTAGAATTTAACATCCACAAAGGTGTGTTATTGAAACATAATTTTTCTTCCTAAAGTCACCCTCATTTCCTGCCGGAGTCCGGCTCCAGCAGGTCCAGGGGTTCCCAAAGGATGAACGGGGTTAGCGAAAAAGTGAAAATAAAACAAAACAAAAATAAAAATGGACACAGACAACAGCAGTGTGTTGAACTGGCAGATTTATTGCAGTAAACGTGGCATTATATATGCTAGTGATTTCCTTGTAGCATACGTCATCTATGTTTTTCTAACATTATCTAATTTTGAAAACGTTCCTTTGTGGGGCGCCTGGGTGGCGCAGTCGGTTGAGCGTCCAACTTCAGCCAGGTCACGATCTCGCCGTCCGTGGGTTCGAGCCCCGCGTCGGGCTCTGGGCTGATGGCTCGGAGCCTGGAGCCTGTTTCCGATTCTGTGTCTCCCTCTCTCTCTGCCCCTCCCCCGTTCATGCTCTGTCTCTCTCTGTCCCAAAAATAAATAAAAAACGTTGAAAAAAAAAAAATTGAAAACGTTCCTTTGTGTAATTACCCCATAAGGAATAACATGATTGTTTTGTCATAACGTTCCCTCCTGCCCTTTGCTTATTGATTAATTTCTTTTATTGTTTTTATTATGTATCTATGTTTATCTATAATTTATGAAGTATTTGCTTTGCTGTTTTCACGAAAGGTCATTTATCTCTCAACACCTCAAGTGGAACAGTTACAGGGACACGACCTCTTAGTTGTTTCCCTGAATCATTCGTGGTTTTGAAGAACAAAAGTGTTCGCCTGGGTCCGAGGTGCCAGGAAGGGGGCCAAGAGGGCCTTAGAAACCCATGTCTTATACATTCTCAGAGACACAATGGAACCAATGAACCATTCTGTACTTTAACCGACTAGGTTCAATCATCATCTGGAATGCCTCCTGGGGGCCAAGTGGGCCCAGGGGTCAGAGTGACCTGTGTCCATAGATACACTCCTTAGTTACCGGAGTGGGGCTTTCGGATCCATATGCCTCTCCTTCGTTGGCCACCTTTGCTGGCAAAGGCATGAGGCTATCCTTCCTGCAAGTAGAGGAGCCTCCATGGGGAATGGCAAGGGCTAAACGCAAGGCCGCACAATTTCTTGCGGAGCCTTATTTTCTTCCCTAATGGTTTTTTTTCCCCCCAGGGGGTCTGCCGAGGGCAATTCCCCAACAGACAATACCCCAGGTACTTTTAAGGCCAAATTACCTAAAAGCGGGAGTACAAGAAGCTTCACTGTCAGTGGGCCGCCCTGCAGTCACCAATCCATCCACAGCCTGGGCTTTTCCACTCAGGCTGGGTAGCTCGGCTTCCAGCAATTTCCAAAGATAGCCAAATTGAGACTAATTCATTTGAAAAACAAGTCTAGTTTTAACAGACTTGGTCTGATTATTTACATAAGCTCAGCAAGAATAGTGATTGACCATATAAATTCTTTAAAACTTGCTTTGCAGGGCACCTGGTTGGTTCAGTCATTTGAGCATCCAACTCTTGATTTTGGCTCAGGTCGTGATCTCATGGTTCCATGGAGCCTGTGCTGACAGCACAGAACCTGCTTGGGATTCTCTCTCCTCTCTCTCTGCCCCTCTCCTGCTCTCTATCTCTCTCTCTCAAAATAAATGAAAGGAAAACTTTTTAAAATATTTTTAAAAATTTTTAAAACTTGCTTGCCAAAATAAACAAACGAACAAAACAAAAAACACAAAATTGCTTTGCTAGAACTTTTCATAAGGAATCTCTAGATTGAACTTTTAATAACGACTTGAGGCCAGATACCAAGCCAATAACTTGCCATCAGATTTGCCTGTAATACCTGTAGATTTGGGTGAATTCCTCTTCTTGAGATACCCCAAATATTCTAGGGTTTCCTCCACCTTCCAGGAAGTGACATTCTTTACTCAGCTAGTAAGGCTGCTGAGAACTCTGTAAGCAAGGTATCCCATGAATATCTCCAAGGAGCTTTATTGACTCTATAAACTCAATCTTAGTTCCTTAAAGCTCCCTGGTCATATCTGAATCTATTCGTGTCTTTCTCAAATATGACATTCTACTCAAAACCTTGGTAATATAACCAATATTTCCCAGGGTGTCCTGTTACAGGGAGAACAGATTTTTATTGAACTTATGCAAATAATTATAATTGCCATGAAGGAAAGAATACTCACTGAGAGTTTCTGGATTCAGGAAGGTTCATATAGGGAGAAAAGTTAAATGTTTCAATATGTTCACAAATGAATATTTTATCATATTTCTATAAGGCATAGATACCTTAAGAGAAAATTTCTTTAAATGTGGAAAAGCAAACATTAGAGAATCAGCAATGTTTCAAGCAAGGTTTATCATCATTTGTTTGACAGTGTTTCCCAAGTCACTTAACATACCAAGTAAACAAGCCTAATTAATGAAAAAAACTTATTTAGAGGCACCTGGGTGGCTCACTCAGTTGAACATACGACTCTTGATTTCAGCTTGGGTCATGATCTCACAGTTAGGTTCATGAGATCAAACCCCACATTGGGCTCCGAGCTGACATCAAGATGCCTGCTTAGAATTCTCTCTCTCCCTTTCTCTGCCCCTCCCCTGCTCATGTGCTGGTGCTCTCTCTCTATCTCTGACTCTCAAAATAAACATAAAAAAAAAAAACCCTCAAAGTTCTAAAGCACATGCCTAAATAGGATCATTATCATAACACTCAATATATAATTATCTTAAAAAAAATTATTTTTTAAGTAATCTCTACACCCATTGTGGGGCCAGAACTTACAACCTGGAGATCAAGAGTCACAAACTCGGGGCGCCTGGGTGGCTCAGTCGGTGGAGCGTCTGACTTCGGCTCAGGTCACCATCTCGCGGTCCGTGAGTTCGAGCCCCATGTTGGGCTCTGGGCTGATGGCTCAGAGCCTGGAGCCTGCTTCCGATTCTGTGTCTCCCTCTCTCTCTGCCCCTCCCCTGTTCATGCTCTGTCTCTCTCTGTCTCAAAAATAAATAAATATTAAAAAAAAAAATTTAAAGAGTCACAAACTCTACTGACTGAGGCAGGCAAGCACCCTTTATTACCTATTTAGCCAAGATGGCAATAAGAGATTCTACACAGAAGTTATATAGTTGTTAGCAAAACTTACCTCCTTTAATATTGGGAAGTGTTAGTTCTCTTAAGTAATCAAAGACCTGATAAAGACAAACATAGAAACTTTCTGTGCAGATAAAGAAAAAAAAAACTTTCTTATCAAGAACAGACTGACAATTGAAGAAAATGTCTTTTTTTAAATTTTATTTGAGAGAGAGAGAGAGAGAGAGAGAGAGAGAATCTTAAACAAGCTGCACCATCAGCACAGAGCTTGACATGGGTCTTGATCCCACAACCTCGGGATCATAACCTGAGCTGAAATAAAAAGTCTGACATTCAACCAAGTGAGCCACTTGGGTGCCCCAGAATCCATTCATTTCAATCTTAGTTTTGACCACAAATAAAATTCTTTACCAAAGTTTTCCCTTCACAAACCTTCTACAATTTTTCTTTTTCACTCAGATTTTGTCCTAAGCCTTTTCTCTCTAAATAACCAGTCTCATTTTAGGACAAAATTACTTTTACCTCAACAAAAACGTAATCTCATTTCTTATATCTTTCTTACACATCTCTTACTTTCCTACATACAGAGTTGCTTTCCTTATTTCCATCAGTCTTACTGACATTTAGAAGAATTTTAACTCTTAGAAACCTTAGTCTCCAGTGAAAATTAAGTAGGAACCAATTGTGAACTGTCTGTTACACTAAGATTCTTTAGATGGCAAATTTATGAACACCTTCATAATTTCTAAAAACATGTTTTTTGTACACTCTTCCAATTAAGTATGAACTGTGTTTGTTAGCAGACCCAAGTACCTTTAGTTTCTCTGTAAGAAGGAGCCAGAAACAGATAAGCCTATGTTTAGTAAATATTTCAGTACTTTATCTCATTTGGAAAAGAATTAGATATCTAATGAGTTCAACCCAATTTATCATTTAACTTAGAAAAACTTTAAAGTTTTGGGTTGCCAAAGATTTTGAAAGCTCTAAACTTTTTTATTTATTCAGACTACTTGTTCTTAACAATTAGGAAAACTTTGAGACAGACAAAATCAACCATCATTTTAAGTCATTTTTGTTGACAAATTGCAACTGATACAACATGATTTTAACTAATAAATTCAGGTAGAATAAAAGCTGATTATCTGTGTCACATTCCATGTTGATAACTCCAAAACATGTCTATTTTAATTAAACCAAAAATCTTGAATTAGCTTTTATTATTTTTAAATTTTTTTTCAATTTTATTTATTTATTTTGAGAAAGAGAGAGAATCCCAAGCAGGGTTCCAACTCACGAACTGTGAGATCATGACCTGAGCCGAAGTCGCACGCTTAACCGACTGAGCCACCCAGGCGCCCCAACCTTGAATTAGCTTTAATACCAAATGTGTTGTGCCTGTGTCCACTAAAATTCAATTAATTTGTTCCCCACTGTCACTTTTTACTTGAGGCATCTGTGGGGAAATCTGAGGTAAGTGGTTTAAGTTTGGGGAGTCCCTGGATCCCTCCATGGGAATTTGGGAGGTGCTTTAGCTTGAACCTCACGGGAGGGGCCCAACGGCTCAGGGTGCTTTTTGCTTCTTGATAATGAAAGGAGGAGGAGGAGCAGAAGCTGACGATGCCCCAGGCACCAAGGAGGGTAGAGGAGCCAGCTATGGGAGCGGGTGCCCCCAGTGGTACAGAAATAGGGGGAGGGGGAGGGGGAGGCGGAGGTGAGAAGGTGCCACCAGAAAGGCCAGAGGCAGATTCAAAGTTTAGAGTAACATCCCTTTTTTCTCTGTCTCTTGTCTCTCTCTCCTGAAAAACAGGGTTTTTGTCTGGTTGCTTTTCAGCTCTCTGTACCTTTTATTTAAATTACGTCCTAATGGACCTTCTTTGGGAAGAGAAGGTGTATTCCCAATCTTCCTGGGCAAAGGTTCAGAAAGAATACACAAGACACACAACTATGACTGAATGAAGCCCAGAGTATCTCCATTAGCATTTGTTCTTTCCTAAAAGTTGGGGGCTTCACCAATTGAACTGAACACTTCCTAGTTTCTGGTTCCACCCCCAAAGTTGGAGTTTCACTAACTGAACCAAGTGGCTTCCTTTTTTAAAAAATATTTTATTTATATTTTAGAGAGAAAGAGAGACAGAGTGCAAGCAGGGGAGGGGCAGAGAGAGAGGGAGACACAGAGAATTTGAAGGAGCCCTAGGCTCTGAGCTGTCAGCACAGAGCCCGACGCGGGGCCCAAACACACAAACCGTGAGATCATGACCCAAGCCGAAGTCGGACGCTCAACTGACTGAGCCACCCAGGCGCTCCCAAATGGCTTCCTAAGAGAACCAAACCAAGACCCGTTGTTTGGAGGCAACTGAATGGGAGGAAGGAACCCAAGAGAGTCATTTAGTGGCCATCTCAACTCTAAATGGTACATGGACCACCAAGCTGTGTTACAGTAAAAGACCACCTTCTTCTTAGTCATAGGTTCCTGCCTATATTCCTTTCACTTATTCAAAATTCAGTCCAGTGGGTTATTTGGTGGGATAGAAATTGAATTTCCCATTATACACACATTTAACATAACACAACCCCCTCCACCTGCACACACACCAAAACAGATCTGTTCCAAATTCCAAATAAATCGACCATTATTCAAGTCCCTTTTAGTTTCTCCTGAAAGCTGTGACTTTCTAACGGGAAACAAAAAAACATGGACAATGAAACAAAAGCACCCAATGCTTCACAAATGAGAAACTTGCATCAGCAGGCACTCCGATGGACTTATCCGGTCCAGAAGTTTGTCAAGTCCCCCAAATGCTCCTTTCCTTTCCAGTCAAACCAAAAAGCGAAATTGGCAGCTAGTGTCGTTCGGGAATCAGCAGGGAGTTTCCCGGAGACAAAAATAGTCTCATCAGCTGTAGGGACAGATCCCTCAGATTTCCTCCTGGAGACCAACTAGCCCTGAGAAGCTAACCTCCTGCGGTCCTCCAAGCTACAAGCCCAGGAAACTAAAAGGAAGCCGTGGCCCTCTGCTCTGCCTTAGGATTCCGGGGGGGGGGGGGGGGACCGGATGCCACAGGGGCATTGGTTCCTGAATGGCTTGCCAAAATTTGTTAGTGAATCCCAAATTTGGCTGCCCAGGGCTTGAAAAGTCAATGCTCAAGTGGCACCTGGCGGGCTCAGTTGGTAGAGCATGCAATTCTTAATCTCGGGGTTGTGATTTCAACACTAACATTGGGCCTGGAGGCTAGTTAAAATTTAAAAAAGGAAGGAGAAAAGAAAAGAGAAAAGGAAAGAAAAGAAAAGGCAATACTCAAGAGATGAGTTTTGATTGGAAAGGAATATGAGCTTTCTTCAGGAGGCCAGCCACCTGGGGAGAAGGTGAACTCTTGTCCAAAGGCCAGCTAAGAGGTTCTGCCAGGGATTTTTAAAGGAATTTAGGGCAAGTAATCAGTAAAAGGAGTGCAGTGGTCCATAATATTTCTTGATTACAAGCAGCCCCGATGGTGCCAGCTACAGATATTATTGCAGTGCTCAGAGGTTGTGCAAGGGCGTCTGGTTTCTGTTTCCTCACATGCAGAAGTGCTTTGTTCTTTCTAGGAAAGAATGCATGACATCAGATAAAGAAAGGTTAATCAGTCAGGCTAAGGGTGCTTGATAAAGTTCAAAGACTACTAGGTTGGCTGGAGGGGCCAAGGCAGTTTCAAGAGTATGGGTAGTTGTTTCTTAGTCTTTTCACTTCCGTATGCTTGGTTGGACCACAGAGTATCTTCATCTCTCCTATGGCTCATTTAGGCATAATCATATATTGTATTATAATTTGCTTCCTTTGTACTCTTAGCCCTTGAACAACGCAGGGGTTAGAAGCGCCAACCTCCACATAGATGAAAATCCACACATAACTTTTGACTCTGTTTGGGCTTCTGTTGACTGGAAGCTTTGCTGATAACATAAAAGTCAACACATATTTTATATGTTATATGTATTATATGTTGTATTCTTATAATTATATGTTGTATTTCTTATAATTAAGAAAAGAAAATGTTATTAAGAAAATAATAAGAGAAAATACATTTACAGTACTAAACGGTATCAAAAACAATCTGAGTATAAGTGGACCCATGCAGTTCAAACCTGTGTTGTTCAAGGGTCAGCTGTACTTTATATAATCAGTAAGGTTGTCGTTGCCATGAGGACGGGAAATGTATTATATAAGTTTTTGGATCCAGGACAGAATCTAAATAAGTATAATACTTTTATGTCCATAACCATCAAAGAAAATCCTGTTTTATCCTATGTTTACAATAAAACTTGGGGAAATTTTTAATTAAGCAAGTGCTTTTCAAAAATCTTCTGTGGTTCCCAAACTGCACGCATATAACAGGTGGTCCATCCTAAAAGAACCAATTGCTTGTTTGCCTGTTTTTTTAAAAAAATATTTTAAAACTGTAAAATATAATATTCATATAAGGGAGTGCATAAATACATGTGAAGATTCACAAATGGTTACACATCAATAAGCCTAGTGTTGCCGGGGCTGGAAACTCCATCCCATAGTCCAGTCGAACAGGTTCTTCCTACTCACTGTGTACTCATAAGTTATGTAACATATTTTCTTTTGCTCAACCTTCTAAGACTCATCCACGTTGCTGTATCTTTCCTCTCGTTGAAATTGGTTAGTTTTTTTGGTTTTTTGTTTGTTTCTTTGTTTTGTTGTGACATAACCCTCAATTGGTTTATGCACTCTGCTGTTTATGGACATTTGGCTCATTTCCAACTTGGAACCACGAAGAACACTGAATGCCACAAGAACATTTTTGTACTTGTCTTCTGGCGAGGACGATATACAGCTCAGCCGGGAGTTGCTGGGTCATAAGCTGTATGCATCTTCAAATCCGCCAAGCGATGCCACTCCCTTTTCGGGTGCACCGACTTACACTCCCATACAGCATTCGAGTTTCCGCTACTCCACAGTTTTGCCAACTTTTTTTGTATGGTAAGACTTTAAAATGTTTGTCCATCAGGCGCGAATTCTAATGTTTTCTTAGGAAAGAAACCTTTCTAAGGAAAACAACAAAAAATCTGTCCCGCCTCCTTGGGATAGGGGGCGCCCGGCTACCGACGGGAGCAACCAACGAGCGGCGCGAGATAGAGCGGCCAGAGCTGGCGCCGCGAGAAGCCGGAAGCGGCGGGACGTCCGGCTGGGCGCCATCTCGCCGTGAGACAGCAGCAGCCGGAGCAGCGCGATGTTGTCGACGGCCGCGGGGTGCTGGGGACCCGGCAGAGACCTGGCGCTGGAGCCCCACAGCGCCGCCGGCCCTTTGGAGATGCGCTTTTCGCCCTACGCTTTCAACGGAGGGTAAAGACCAGAGAGCCGACCTTTCAATCCCCACCGCTTTCGTGCCTGCTGAAGCTTTGGGAGTCGCGGCCGAGCCCGCGTTCCCCGCCGACCGCAGGCCTCCCTCTCCATGGGTTGCGGAGGGGCAGCTTTGGCCTTAAGTGCTTCACCTTGCAGGCCGGTCACTTGTGCATAGCCTGCTTTTTGTTGCAGTAAGACAGAAGATAGAAACTGAAACCTGGGCTCTGCTACGAAAGAGGTTTAAAAATGGGCCTAACCTCTTAAGGCCTAAATAGGTTTCGCATGTCAAAGGCGAGGCGACAGGTTTAGCGCCTGATGTTAAAAAGTTAGGATTGGTTGGCCACTGTCGTTGGATGCACGGTTGTGTCTGCAGTTGATGGTTCTAATCAAACAGCTTAATCGTTTTCTGTTGTTTTAAATGGAAGGCAGCGTTGGTTGACTAGACTTAGTTTCGTAGATGAGAGCTTGTTAAGAACCGGTTTGGACTATGGGATGGAGTTTCCAGCCCCGGCAACACTAGGCTTATTGATGTGTAACCATTTGTGAATCTTCACATGTGTTTATGCACTCCCTTATATGAATATTATATTTTACAGTTTTAAAATATTTTTTTAAGTTAAGTTTAAGCTTAAGTTCAGGGGAAAAAAAGTCAGAAGAGGAACCCTTTAATATGTGTACTCTTGCATGTTACCTTCAAGTTGTGTTTTTAAAATTAGCTTTATCTTTAGTACTTTTCCTTCATTGTACGCTGAAAGTGTTACTAGCAATGTGGAAGGACCCTGCGTTTAGGACTTGTTAACAATGAAGGGGTGTAAATTGAAGCAGTGGTTGTAGGTTACCAACTAAACTTTGTACACACACCCGATTTGAACAAACAGACGGTTCTTGGACCATATTAATTAATCATGTCTTTATGGATTTGAAACTTTAATGCAGACTTTTGAAATATGTTGGAAAGAGAGTGGAAGTCTCCAATTTTAGCCTCGTTTCTGCCACTGAAGGACAGTGTGGTGTTTGAACAGTGTGGTGTTTCGACTTCTTGAGCCCAGATTTCATTCTCTTTCTTAGCTAGTCATAGTTTAGAGGGAGAATCCGTAGAAAAGCATTTTGTATACTGCAGGCAGTTCTCTTTTTTAATTCTCAGGATAACGGAGTGTTAGGTGGTATTAGCTCCATTTTTACAAATGAGCCAGGCCTCTTGTCATTGCTCTGGTCATAAAGCTGGTGTGCAGTTGAGCCAGGACTTGAATCCATAGCTCGTCGTTGGCCACTGATTTTATGTATGCTTTTACCATTGCACTTCTAAACGCTTTCTGTGATAACGAAGTAGTTACGTCCCAAGATGGGAGGCACATCGTGAGGCAGTTGTAAGAATGACTCTCCAGTGTGTAGAGTACTCATTACTCTTTAACCCCTTGTAATCCAATTTCAGCCATTACTGCTTTAAACATTAGTAACTTGTGACCTTGTGATTATTAAGTTACCTTTCTTCAGTCTTCTTTTTCTGTAGCGCCTGTTGCTGCTGGCTCATGGGCAGCCTTTGCTTTGGCAGAACAAGGCTTAGTTCCATGTCCTTTTTCTACTGTCTCGTTAAATGCAGTTCAATCCCATTATTAGCACTCGCATCTCATTTGCAGAAGGATAATTCCCAAATCTGTTTCTCTAGTTTTACCTCTCATGAGTTCCTCCTTTCTGGCTTCTTAAATGAAACATTTCTACCTGAATTTTTTCCTGTTACCAAAACTCAAGATACTAAAACAAAAAGCTAGCTAATTATTCCTCTCAAGTTACCTTTCCTTCTTTATGCTCATAATTATGCCATTGTGCTGCTCCACCAAGTTTAAAATCTTGGATGTCACAATTGCTCTTCCCACTTCTGTCGCATATTGGTAGTTAGAAAAACCATGTACAATTTGTGTGTTTCCTCAGTATCCCCACTTCTTCCGGTACCACTGCTGCCTTTTTACTGCATTAGTCTTTTTTTTTTTAACAAGCACCATATTTTTTGTTTGTTTGTTTTATTTCGAGAGAGCTTGCATGAGAGAGAGCACGAGGGGGTGTGGGGCAGACAGAGAATCGCCAGCAGGCTCCGTGATGTCAGCACAGAGCCCGACTCGGGGCCCAAACTCACGAACCCGCACGAACCTGAGCCAAAATCAAAAGTCTGACAATCAACTGAGCCACCAGGCGCCCTTCTATTGCTATTGCATTAGTCTTATTGGAGCAGTGCTTTCATCCCCTTTCACGTACTATGTTATTGTCACCGTTGCTTCTTTTTTTTATTAAAATTTTTTTTAATGTTTTACTTATTTTTGAGAGAGTGTGAGCAGGGGAGGGTCAGAGAGAGAGGGAGACACAGAATCTGAAGCAGGCTCCAGGCTCTCAGCTCTCAGCACAGAGCCTCATGTGGGGCTTGAACCCACTGATTGAGAGATCATGACCTGAGCTGAAGTCGCACGCTTAACCAGCTAAGCCACCAAGGCGCCCCTGTCACAGTGGCTTCTTAAAACTTCACTCCACTTTGCGAATGTAACTGTTCTCATTCCAAAATCTTTAGTTAGGCATTTGGGATTTTCGAAAGTCAGACCCATGTCCCTCACATAAGCCTTATGTTCCTCCACTAGTTCACACGGAACACCTTAGTAAGTTGTTTGAATGTTTATTTGTATTATTACCTGTTTCCCTTTATTCATTGTCCACGTTACCTGAAATGCCATCCTTTTGTACTTCAGAACTTCAGTGCAGATCCCACCTCAGTAAAAAGAATGGATAACATTTTCTCAGTGCTTATGTTCTGTGAGGTACTGTGCTAGGTGCTTTATGTGATCTGTGTCATTTGACTCAGTCATCCTGTAACACAGGAACTGTTACTGCCAACAACTCGAACTTGGGTAATTTGTCTGAGGTCACAGAGCTAGGAAGTGGCAAGGACAGGTCTCCAGTAACTCCAGAGCCCAGGTTCTCAGTGGTCACAATCTACTGCCTCATATATCTATGCCATAGCGATCATAGCTAACACTAGAGGACCAGTTATGTTTCAGGTACTAGTAAAAGGGCTTTGTAATTATTAACTTAATTCTTGCAGAATCCTAGTAAGGTAGTTACTGTTACGATCTCTGATCTATATGAGGACATTGATGCTTTGGGAAGTTGAACAGCTTACCCGCAGTCTCGTATCTAATAAGTGAGAGATCCAGAATTAGAACTGGACAGACTGCTTTGGGAGTTCATGCTCTAGCCTCTTCAGTAAACTGAATCATAAATCATACAGCCACAAAAGAGAAAGTTTGTTCTTTGTTCATTCATTTCTAACAGATATTTGGGTGTCCACTGAGTGGTAGATACTAAATAAGGACTTGGATAAAAAATGAAAAGCATCAAGCCCTTTGAGCTCAGAGAGCTTTTGGTGTGGCACCACTGTCTACACCTGATCCTCATGGCCCTGTTTTGTGATATCAGTACCTTGCACAAGTGGGTATTTAATTTTTTGATGATGTTATGATAATTCAGTGGTTTTTCCGTTACCTTCTGCGAAGTGACCTACGCTTTGACTTAGGCTCGTGTTGTTTTTTAGGGAGTACTTACATTTTTTTTCCTAGACGACTTACAGCCAGGGATCCTTTCCCACTGATCTTTCAACTTTCTTCTGAGTCCTGCTCTTGCTCAAATCTAGTGGGTTTTGTCCAATATGTGCTATGAAGAGCTCTCCTCTAGAGAGGTAGTGTTACCATCCGCAAGTATTCACTAATTTTTGTGTCCCCCCCCCCCCCCCCCCCCCCCCCCCTCTTGGCAATCGCTGGAGAAGATTTTTCAATTGTGGCTTCTGACACTCGATTGAGTGAAGGATATTCAATTCACACCAGGGACAGCCCCAAGTGTTACAGACTGTAAGTAAATATTTCTAAGGACATACTTCCTGGCACCTTGTGATGATTTATTGCTGTAAGAGATTCCACTTCTAAACAGTTTGTTTCATGAGTTTTTAGATTGCGTGTTTGGAGCTTAGTTTGCATTTTTGTTAGAAAACAGTTTTCTAAATTAGTATTCCCTAATATGATATGCAGTGTTTTTAAAAAAATTTTTAATGTTTGTTTACTATTGAGAGAGAGACAGTATGAGCAGGGAGGGGCAGAAAGAGAGAGGGAGACACAGAAACCGAGGCAGGCTCCAGGCTATGAGCTGTCAGCACAGAGCCGGACGTGAGGCTCAAACTCACAGATTGCGAGATTATGGCCTGAACCGACGTTGGACACTTAACCGACTAAGCCACCCGGGTGCCCCCACATCGCTTTTATTATTAGCATTTTACTATAATGCTTTATTTATTTATAAAATATCTATAAAATATTTATAATATTGTAAATATTTTATCACCTAGCTTTGTATTTTTCTGTTAATCCATTACATGTTTTTTAAATCTCCCACTTTTTTTTTTTAACCTGAAATGTTTAATTTAGCCATATCCTAAGCAGTTATATCTGTGAGCCACTGTCTTAAGGACCAGGTATTTTTTTTCTAAAACATAAAAGTGAAGTCATATGCACTGATGACCAATAGTTTGTATTTGACATTTTTGGGAACTGTTACAGTTGGTGGTTAATTCCTAAATTAGGCCACAAGAGCCTCTTAAGCCTGAATTGTAACAGGAATGGATTGATGGGATTTGGGTACCTTGGACAGGGCCTTGTGCTATAAGAAGTAGGTAAAGAGGACTCTGGCTTCTTTCCTGGGTCCAGGGCTAGCGCACACCCTACCTAAAGAACAATCAATACCGGTTTTCATCTTCCCAGTTCTCTTCGTGTATTCTTCTTCCATCTTTTGATATTTAATTCATAGTGCATCCATGCTATCTTTTTTCTTCTAAGATGTTTTATAATTTGAAAGTAGTAAATGTCACAGATAAAATTTAAGAACATAACTTTACAAATACCATTCTCTTGCAAGGTTCTGTTCATCTTTGTAATGTTCTGTTTTAGTGTGTGTGCTACTGAAGGGAATACCTGGTTTTTTTTTTTTTTTCCTTTTTATGCAGTACTTTAGGTGTATAGATAGATACAACATTAGTGATTTCATATGTCTCCCTGTCATCCGTCTTTAGCCTTAAATCATACATAGAGCTAAAACTGCCTGTCTGCACTTAATCCCATACCCTGTGGGCTGACTTAGAGCCAAACTTGCCTCTTTCCCACCTGTTTGAGACTCTACATTTAACTTTATTCTTTGCATGCAAACACCCCTTCCTTTGATGTATGTGAAGATTTGGGAAAAGCATCTTGAAGCTCTAAGATTTTGTTCTACCCTATTGGTATTATTAACCCATCCTGTTAGTAAAGGCAGTATAGCTTTATGGGAGCTTGGAGCTCTTTAACTGAGTGCAGTGAGGTTGATTGTAGGGATAGATCAGGAAATGTTGATGCCCCCAGAGGTGTCATTGGCCCCTCTAGTTGGACAGATATGGTTTGTATGAATCCCTCATAAATATCTGAAAGGAAGAGTTTATCATGTGATTTCTCCTATGTTTCTTGATGAGACTGGTGTAGGTTTCCTTATAGATTGATATTAAGATTTAGGAATTTTTGAAACCTGGTTGAATTTGTATGGATATACCAAAATTGAATCACTTCCCCAGTGGTGGGCATTAAATTGTTTTTTGTTTGTTTTGTTTTGGAGAGCCATTAACATAATATGTAACTACACAAGAAAGCCTGTAGTATATTATGTATACTTCACAAGTAAGCCTATAGTATATCTTTGCAAACTTATGTGAGTAGATTCATGGGATGAATTTATAGCAATGGAATTATTGCATAAAAGTGACATTCACCTAAATTTTTACTGGATACTGCCAAATGGCCCTTCTAAAAAGTTAAATTGATGTATATTTTTGCCCAGTTATTAAGAGTACCCATTTTCAGTGCCTGGGTGGCTCAGTTGGTTGGGCATGCGACTTTGGCTCAGGTCATAATCTCACGGTTTGTGGGTTCAAGCTCCACATCCAGCTGTCTGCTGTCGGCACAGAGACTGCTTCAGATCCTCTGTCTCTCTCTTTCTCTGCCCCTTGCCTGCATTGTCTCTCTCTCAAAAATAAACATTAAAAACGGGGGAGTACCCATTTTCCTAGGCCTTATTAACAGGTTGAAATCATCACCTGTGTAGATTTGGATTTGTGAATGACATGAAGGCTCTTTTCACACATTTATGGTGACTTGCGTCTTTCTTTATATGACTCCTGTAACTTTACCAATCTTTCCATTGCGAGGTTTTTTTTGAGATATAATTGACATGTAACAGTGGTTTCAGGTGTACAACATGATTACATATTTGTGTATGTTGCACCACCATAAGTCCAGTTAACATCTGTCCCCATATTTATTACAGAATCTTTTCTCATCTTGAGAACTTTTAAGATCTATTCTCAGCAACTTTAAAATATTCAGTACAATGTTGGGCGCCTGGGTGGCTCAGTCAGTTAAGCATCTGACCCTTGATTTCTGCTCTGGTCATGATCTCACGATTTGTCAGTTTGAGCACTGACCGTGTGAAGCCTGCTTGGGATTCTCTTTCTCCTCCTCTCTCTGCTCTTCTCCTGATCTCTCTCTCTCTCAAAATAAACTTTTAAAAAAGTTAAAAAAATTCAATGCAGTGTTATTAACTATAGTCACCATGCTGTACATTATATCCCATGATGCACTGTGTTAATGCTTTTGATGTTTGTAGGAGCCATTTTATTTCATTTTTTAAGTGTTTATTTATTTTGAGAGAGCAAGAGAGCAAGTGCACGCGAGCAGGGAAGGGGCAGAGGGAGGGAGAGAGAATCCCAGACACACTCCACACCGGCAGTGCAGAGCCCCATGTGGGGTTTCATCCTAACAACCGTGAAATCATGACCTGAGCTGAAATCAAGAGTTGAATGCTAACCGACTGAGCCACCTAGGTGCCCCTGTAGGAACCCTTTTAGATAAAGGAAGTTAATATAAGACTTTGGTCATATCTACTACAATTTTTTTTTTTTTTTACTTTATCATTTTTCTCTATAAAAGTTTTAATTTGACGAAATTTATGAAATTTTTCTGTGAAAGCATTGGGTTGTATCATATTTAAATAGGTGGCTGTCAACCCAAGATTGTATCACCTATGTCTTCTTTAGGCAATTCATACTTTAATTTTTCTGGAAGTCTTTGATTCACCTATAATTTATTTAGGTATGAAATGATGACACTGCCCTCCCGGCGCAACAGAGGGCTAACTAGTCCTGTTACCATTTGGTGAATAACGGGAATAGGGGTTTTATATTTAAAATTGCTGAAGACATGTTTTACTTTGCTATCTAACCAGCCCAGTTTCCTGAAATGTGCTCTTTACAGAACAGACAAAACAGTCATTGGATGCAGCGGGTTTCATGGAGACTGTCTTACCCTAACAAAGATTATTGAAGCAAGACTAAAGGTAGATACTTTTGTTACATGTCTGCACTTTAGAAAGTTAGTAATGATTTATTAGATTGTCACTCAGAATAGCTGGAGAAGCTCTAAGTTAGCAGGTGAAACCATAACCTGTTCTAGAAGTGAAATGATGCTGTTAATGAAGTGATAGCCACATTAAAGTAGCGTAATGTGAAGCTGCAGGGTATTTAAAATCTCTGTACAGTAGAAAGGAGATATAAAGGCTTATGGAGATAGCCTGGTCAGGGTTTCTTCTGCAGATAATCTTCCTTCAAAAACAAACATTCTGTGGAGGAGGCAAGCTTTTAGACAGGTGCTTGGTTTGGAGCACCATCAACTGACGTGCTCTCCCTCGTTCACGCATTGGACTCTTAGTTGACAGGATGCGCGGGCAGGAATAGAGATAGATAAGTCAGGAGTTTGGGTGAGAGGCACAACCTGAGCTATCGCCACCTAACGCCTTAGTAGGCTTTAGTTGACAGCCAGCTGAGGAAGTTTGGGCATAGGATAGATGGGGGCGGAAGAGCCGAAAAGGGTGGTATGAGGAGGAAGTGAGGAATGAGGCAAACCAGCCTGTTCTGCAGTTCGTAAAGGGGCTGACACTGTCACTGCCTCCGTGTCTCCTGTGCGAGATGGGGAGGTGTGAGGAACAGAGGAGTACTGACTCTTAATAAAAGTAAAGGCACGTCTTGATTTTTATTATGGCCCGTGTATATTAAACAGCATGTAACAAATAATTTCAAGGAGAGTAGGATAGGAGTAATTTAAACCATATTAAAATGGATTTTATCTGTAATAATAACCAGTAAATACAAACTCTTCTTAGCTGGCAAAAATGCAGGGCTGGTGTAGGATTTAATTTTGTAGGTTATGTGTCATAATTTTATGTAGTTGGTAAGGCCAACCTGGTACATGAAGAAGTTACCAGAGGTGGTCACGTTCTATGTTTGCCTATTAGTGAATAACACTTGAAATTGTATACACTTATGAATGATGTCCTAGGTATTGGAGTGTGTAATAAATTTAACAGATACCTGTTTTGGAATAATTTCAAAATTGTTCAGTAAAATACAGAAATGATTTCATTTGGTATTGATCAATTGTTAATACTTATTTAAATTCTCTACATTGAAAGTTTTATTGACTTACATTTATTGACATATTTATTCGATTCCTGGTGCATATTTTGCAGATGGAACTTACAGTACAAAAGTACACAGACCAGCAGAATAGTGTTGTGTTAACAAAGTATAACAAGGAGCAGGGAATTCACCTTAATTACACAATCCTTGAAATTTCTCTTTCATGTGTTATTACATAAATGATGCAGTGATTATACTGTTGATGCTTGATTTTGAAATGAAATGAAGATTTTTTTTCTAATCTTCCGTATTTAGCTATTGTTATTTTGGTCTGTGTTCTTAGGTAAATCTTTGGAGATGTTTGCTATGTGGCTGATAAATTGGTGAACTCATTTTATGTTTGAAATTTTTGTAGAATTTCTCTATTGGATAATTTAGGATTCCCTAAGAGTGAATAAAGCTAGGATTCAAAATCACTAAAAGGTTTGTTTTGGATACTTCTGGTCTCCACTATAGATGCTTTAAGGAGCAGGACCACTTCCCTGTACTAGAATCATGCAGAGTAAGGGTCCTGCCCTCATGTCTTCTGTTCTCATAGATACCTCCTTTGCAAACAGAAGGACTTCTATCTGGGTCTGATCAAAGGTCAGCAAATTTTACCTATAAAGGGCCAGATAGTAATTATTTTCAGCTTTATGGGCCATTTGATATCTGTGGTAACTATCAGCTCTGCTGTTGTAATGCACGAGGATGTATAGATAATACGTAATGAAAAAATATGTTTTAATAGAGCTTTATTTACAGAAACAGTTGTTGGGCTGGATTTTGTCCATGGACTGTACAGTTTGCTGACCCTGGTCTAGAGGCAGAGTAAAGGAGAGCCGGATTTAAAACACCCTCCCAGGTCACTGTATAAACATATTATGTGTGCATTTGCTCTTGAATTAGCAGTTCCTGAGATATGGATGGCGTGGAGAATAGAGTCTTTAAATCAGACAACTGAGGAAAATTTAGCATTCTTTCCCTTAATTTTTATAGCCCCCAAAATGGCATAATACAATAAATTATTATTTTGTCTTAGTATGTTTGTGTGATCTTGAAAGAAATAGACATCGTTTCACCAAGATTTGCATTCATCCTTTAATTTACAATTCCTTGTTCATGTCTGTAATATATTCTGCCTCTCCGTGCCTGTTACTTTCATTAATAATTGCAGATGTATAAACATTCCAATAACAAGACCATGACTACAGGGGCGATTGCTGCAATGTTGTCTACAATCCTCTATTCAAGGCGCTTCTTTCCATACTATGTTTACAACATCATCGGGGGACTGGATGAAGAAGGTAGAATTCTCGTTCTGGAAAATGAAGGGGGGTGGCATTTTTTAGATATGTATGTTTCCCTCTAGAGTTGAAAAGAATAATAAATAGCATCTTGCCCAACACTTTTATTTTCTGTTAATTAAAGCAGTAAGGAACTGAAGCTTAAAGGGGAATAAAGAGATGATCCAAAGACACACCACAGGTTGTGTACTAAAACTCTAGTAATGACTGTTAGGCATGCTGTTCCTTTACTGTTTACTGAATATCTTGCAGGAGTTCAGTAGTAGATAATTAGCATTTTAATCCTGTGGAAAATATCTGACTTGGAGGAGCTTGACCTTATGATTCTACATAACAAATGTATTTGATTTAAGTTGTTAAAACTGATGCCTTAAAAGAAATGTATGCATTTCCAACAGTGTTTTCAGAACAATCTGAAACACCTCTTTGATTTTCTGTCAGTCAGACCAGGAGGGCCTAAGAAAATCAGTCTCGTTAC
The DNA here is from genome assembly GCF_023721935.1 of Panthera uncia. NCBI lineage: Eukaryota > Metazoa > Chordata > Mammalia > Carnivora > Felidae > Panthera > Panthera uncia. The sequence continues at coordinate 119,572,527 of NW_026057580.1, read as the reverse complement.
TTGACATGTCCATCCTGTTTTTGATCTAAAGCTGTATTACGCAGCAGGGACACGGATGGTTTTCACCAGGTTTCATTTGGATTGACTTTCGGTTGCTTCCAACAACCAGATGCTATACTAGCTCTCAGGACAGATCTGTGCCACCATTTACAGTAGTCCATTGAAGAAAGAAGTTCTAGAGATGTTTGGCTGAGAACAACGTATTGAGATATCTCTACAGAGAGGAAAACTTTCTGGATAGTAGGGAGTTGGGCTCCTCTCCTACTCTCCCCACTTTTTACTCCTGTCCCTTCTGTTCCATGGGCTCTTCCTTTGTTTTCCCTCTGTCTTAACAGCTGCCCACATAAATGGCCCCTGAGAGCACTCTGGTCATTTTACCCACCATGGTTTAGATGTAGACAAATTAGGGTGACAATTTATTTCGAGTCTTTCAGCCTTCCTTGAAAGTAAGACAGAATATAAAGCATAGAAACAGCCAATAAAAATTCATTCCCCTTAACAAGTTAATTAAATTCTAGCCACAGATTAGCTTGCCTAGCCCAGCCTGCTGGACACTTTTTTTTCACCTAAATTATGTCTGACTTGAATGTCAGATCAATAAATTCAGGTTTTAGCAACATTAGTCATAGCTATCATTGAATTTTAGCATGCCAGACAATGTCCTTTGAGTTTTACTGAGAGTCAGAGGCTAATTTGGGAACGCTCACATCTACTGAAGGGCAAAGCTAAGGTTTGGGTTGGATCTGTTTCTCGAGTTCAAAGCCCTGTTCTCTGATGTTTTGGTGGTATTGTCAGGCATTTCTGTCTTTTATAATCTTGTCTGCTTTGATTGTCCTTTAATTTATTTTCACTTCTTAGAGGAATTTGTGTAGTAAAGCAGTCTTTTTTGTCTGTTCCCCCAAGACACTTTAGCTTTTACCATGCTTTCCTGTTTTCTTGGTTTATTTCCTTGCTTTGGTGGTGTGTATCTCTCAAGAGATTTCTGGAAAAAGAAATCCGGAGAACTTGTTTTGAGACTTTGCTTTTATTCTGGTGTTCTGCAATTTTATAGTGATACCCTTTGTACAAGATCTTTTCCCTATTTGTGTCTTCTCCTGTTCACTTCCCCACTGTCTCGACAATCACCTGGATTGTGATCTTCTATTTTATTATAATTCTTCCCTGGCATATTGTCCATCTCTTTGTCTTTTTCTTCTCTGAAGATTTCCTCAGGTTTAGATTTTATCCTGTACTACATTCTTACTTCTGCTGTCATTAATTTCCAAGAACTTTTCCAATTCTCTGGCTTCCTTATTTTTTTTCTCTAAGTATGTTCTCATTAGATGTACTCCCCTTGATATTTTCTTGTGATCTCCCCATTTTATTGGATTAATTTTTTTCATTTTATTTTTGACTTCTGTTTTCTATGTTGGAGGCTTCCTTCAAATTTCCGTTGATTTTTGGCCATTCATTCTTATTGAAGAATGGTAGGCCAAAATCTGCGTAAAGGGTGGTATTGGCCTGTCAGTTTTCCATTTACTGCCCTGTACCCAGACTGCACATATGCCAGGTGTCCCCAAGTCCAGGGTACCTGGGACCTTGTTTCCAGTTTTTCTTTTTTGTGGAGGTGGAGACTTGGAGAGCAGTATTCTTTAGTGAGACCTTTAGGGTAGTTGGGTCATTGGCTGTCCTTCAGGACACTGGGGTCAATGGCTAAATTAGGACAGTGGGATCAATAGTTACCCTTCAGGACACTGGATCGAACAGCTGCCCTTCAGGATAGCCAGGCGAGTAGCTGTCTTCTTGGACCTCTGTGCCTTTAACTCTCTAGTTGCAGTCATACTTTAAAAATTTTTCCACCCAAAAGTAATAATGGCTTTAGTTTTTCTGTAACAAAAACAATAGTAGTTGCAGAAGTTTCAAATAGTACTGGAAGAGACAAAAATGAAAGTAGTTATCCCCTCAAAGCCTATATTTAGAGTTAATTACAATTAAACTTCCAGTAAACCTGCTTACGGGTATCTTGGTAGTCATGCATGTTTGTGCACTTTACAAGTAGAATATGGTGTATGCATCTTTATGTTGGATGTATTGTCATGGAGATCGTTTTATGCTAGTGAATAAAGATGCGTAATGACTCAGTGACTTACATAGGGTACAGCTACACTGCAGTTTGCCTCCCAGTCCTCTGCAGGTCATTTAGGTGGTTTCCAGTTTCCTTAATCTAAGCAATGTGATGAATGTCTTTGTACATACAGTTTTGTATACTTTTTCTTTTCTTTGTTTTAAATTTTATTTTTTTAAACTTACATCCAAATTAGCATATATTTGTATACTTTTTCAACCGTGCGTACTTCCCTGGAAAAAATTCTCAGAAGTTGTGTGTCTGGGTCAGAGGATATATATTTTTGGCATTTTGATGCCATCACTAGTTTGCCCTTCAGAAAAGACCACCAGTGGACCCTCCTGGCAGCGGGGGCATGAGTACCTGGGGTTCTTTGGGCATCCTTACTACTCTTAAAGATCTTTACCCAATAAATATTTTATTATTTTAATTTATATGTAATTTTTGTGTGCTGAAGTTGGGCATTTATTTGTGTTTTTTGAGCTTTGCTTTTCTTCTTTGGAGACTGACCTGTGTGTTAACCTTTGCTTATTTCCTTATTTGCAGGTTAGTCTTTTTAAAAAATTATTTATAAGCATGCCATCTAACTGTGTCAACTCTGTAATATCCGTGGTGGTGGTGTATCTCTCACCATTCTTGCCTCCCAAGAATGTTCTTTGTCTCTTACATTTTGGGGGTTGTCTACCTGTGCAGCATTTTCTGAAGTTCGTATGGTCCAATCTGTTGGTCTTTTCTTTGTGGCATTGAGTGTCCTACTTTGTTAGACTCCCCCATCCAAGGTTTTCTTTCTAGCACTTGTTTTGACTTTATTTTTTTACATTGAAGCCATGGTGCTTTTTTAAAGAATTATTTTGGTGAGGAAAAGCACTCTACAGATAAGATTCATGCCATTCTGCTCTCGTGTTACAAAAGTCTCTTTTGCCTTTGCTAAGTGGGAAGGTCTTCGAAACTCTGGTCTTCGACTTATTCTGCTCTTGTTTTTCTCAACTCCGTGGCGTATGGTTTTTCTGAAATTGGTTCTGCCTTTAGTTGAAATTTTTGGGCCTCGTTTTACTTGTGGCCTGTTGGCCTTCTGAGAGAGATTGTTGTTCTTTTTTGGCTTTGTACTTCCTGTCCCTTTCTTTGTGTGTTGAAGTTAGTGAACTGCCCACTGTGATCTCAATCTTGTCCCAAGCTTGCTTCCAACAAAAACACTTAACCTGGGGGTCTCCTGAGTGACTTCAGCACCTTACATGCTGCCTTCTCAGCAGAGAATTGTAAGTAATTGTGCAACAGAAAAACTACACAGAGCTACGGGTGGCAGATGTCCATGGGTAGGAAGAAGACTGTCCTTATCCCACATCTCCCAGGTGAGCTACTGAGGTGCTTCATTTCTGGCGTAATGTGTTTTAGAGATCAGTTATATCACTTTAAAGTCATACCTCGTCAAATGATCCATGATTTTTCACACCCAAAACACAGGGAATTTTTTGTTTTTTTTATTTGACAGAGTGTGTGCACTGGCGAGCAGGGGAGAGGAGAGGCAGTGAGAGACGGAGGGAGGGAGAGAGGGAGGGAGGGAGGGAGAATCTCAAGCAGGCCGCACGATCATCATGGAGCCCGATGCAGGGCTTGATCCCATGAGCCTGGGATCATGACCTGAGAGCTGAAACCAAGAGTCAGACACTCAGCTAACTGAGCCACCCAGGCACCCCCAAAACATAGCTGTTTTTAAAAGGCCTTAAAAAAAATTACGGTGACATGTGTGCTTTGTAACAGATTCAGTACCTAAGCATATAAGTGATTCCCTTCTTTTCTTGCCTTCAGTCGCACGAAGATAACTACAGTTTTCAGTTTATCTTGCCATACTTGTTTGTGTGCTTATATAAATATGTTATATGCTTTTTTTTATTGCTTTTTTTTATGCCTATAATAGGAAATAGGATTCTGTTATACACATTATAGAGTTATTCATTTTACATTGTCTTGCGGTTATGTCCCCAGTCCCATCTTCCTCTTCCATACCGGTTTTTGCTAATGGATTTTAGGTTGCTTAGAAATTTTTGCTCTTTTAAGAGAGACAGAATAAGCCTTCTTAGGGGTATATCCTGTTCTACAAGTTAGATTGTTACTGGGTCATTGGGTGCATGCTTTATATTTTGATAGATTCTCTTGCCAGATTGCTCTTTAAAAAGGCATAGCAATTTATGCACGCTTCAGGAGAGCCTGAGAGGCCCATTTATCCTTACACTGATAGTACTCTGCAACTGTTGTTAAGAATGGGTACATTCAGGGGCGCCTGGGTCCCTCAGTCGATTAAGCATCCTACTTCAGCTCAAGTCATGATCTTGTGGTTTGTGAGTTCGAGCCCCACATTGGGCTCAGAGCCTGGAACCTGCTTCGGATTCCATGTCTCCCTCTCTGTCTGCCCCTCCCCCTCTTGCACTCTGTGTCTGTCTCTCAAAAAATAAAAAATAAAAAAAAAAAAAAAAATATATATATATATATATATATATATATATATAAAAGAATAGGTACATTCAAACTCTGGTGTTGTGTTTTGTTTGCAAAAGTGTTTCTTAACTCTGGTAGTACAAAGCAATGTTTATGTTTTAGGCAGAACTAACTTTTTGCATGTGGCATTTGTGTTTTTCTGAAAATTTTCCTGTATTAAATCAGTTTTTTTATGGTGTTGATGCTAAAGGTGCTTACTGTTTAAAAACACAGTAAGTTTTCCTTGTGACTGTTCACATTTAACAGTAGTAGAATTTTAAACTCAGGTCTACGCTAGAACAACAATAGCATTTTTTAGGAATGTGGTGAGGAGCTTGGTGCAGAACTCAGAGCAGGACCTATGACTGCTAACCAGTGTGCCTGTGAGACCACGTACATATTGGGATCCACTGGGTGGTAATTGGCGATGTCAGCTTGACGAGAGCCTGAAGCTCCAGGTGGCCAACACGCCATAAGGAGACCAGAGTGGGCAGGTGTACCTCTGACTCCCTTGTGAGTGGAGGCGAGCAGACTGCTGGGTTAACAGTGAATGTGGCTGAAATTTTAGCTAAGTTCATAGTCCGTTTTGTGTCACACTTTGTGTCACACTGGATCTATTTTTACCGTGATTTGGAATGGTAGTCAGGATGCATCCTTATGGAAACTGTTTTTTTCTTTCAGGGAAGGGAGCTGTGTACAGCTTTGACCCAGTAGGGTCCTACCAGAGAGACTCCTTCAAGGCCGGAGGCTCAGCAAGTGCCATGCTACAGCCCCTGCTTGACAACCAGGTAAGGAGACTGCATCCGTGTTGCTGTGACATTAACACAAAGTGCCTTCCTCTGAGTTCTCCTATTCACCGGCTCAGGAGAGTGGAGAAATCAAGGGTTTCTTGTGCATCGCTGTTGTTTTTGGTGGGCTGATTTGCCCTACCCAGACCTTCTTGTCTCTCTGTGTTCTGCTGGCTCTCTTGTGGCCTCTCACCTACTCTGTAGTGTCTTCCCCTGATATCGTGACTTCCAGGTCTCCTGTGTCTACAATGGTCGACCATGTTTTCAGTTCTCCTCTTGCCACCTTACCTGAAGCCTTGCAAATATCTTTTTCCCCATATTCACCATTTGTTTGTCACCTAATTTTATATTCTAACTCCCAAGTACATTTTTAATTTGCCCCCTTTCCTCTTATCGTTGCCTGAAATCAGGCCTGTATTTCCCATCATCCTTTCTGCCTCCAAGCTTACTTCTTTGTGTTTCTGAAATATGTGTGTACAGTTACTCGTGCATATTACTTATCTTCCTCATCACCCGTCACTCCACTTCCACCTAGACCTTTGGTGTGGTGTGTCTGTCCTGTCACCAGGCCTTTGGGCATAGCACACCCTGGATCTGGAGTGTTACTCCTCTCTGACTCTGGTTTATCCTTCACACTCTGTACCCAAGCGTGTCTTCTGACGAAGCCTCTCTCTTCAGGGAGACTTAGTTATGGCTGCTAGGGATTCTCGTGGCTCTTTTTTGTTTTTCTTAGTGGTAGCACATTGCATAATGGTACTCTGCTTTCATATGTCCACCTCTCTAGGTGATGTGTGCTTCTCAGGAGCAGCAGCTTTGTCTCAGTGAACATTTGTCAGGTTTTAGGAATGTATAATTTAGCCAGGTCTGGAAGCATTTCAGTTGAGAGATATTTTAAATGTATGTGATGTATTCATGATGAATCCTTAGATACGTGAAGGCACTGGGGAGGCTTGAACCACCTTTGTACTGTCACGTGATGCCTCATTCAAGTTTCCTGTCCCACCAGGTTGGTTTTAAGAACATGCAGAATGTGGAGCATGTCCCACTGTCCTTGGACAGAGCCATGCGGCTTGTGAAAGATGTCTTCATTTCAGCGGCAGAGAGGGACGTGTACACTGGGGATGCACTCAAAATCTGCATCGTGACCAAGGAGGGCATCAGGGAGGAGACCGTTCCCCTGAGGAAGGATTGATTTGTGTGCTGTTATCATTAATCACTTCACAACTGGTTAATTTTGTATCTTGGAACTATTGGACTGATGTATTAAATAAAACCTGAAGTAATTATTCTAAGCAGGACAGATCTAGAAAGTATAATTTCGTTTTCCTTTCCTTTTCTTCATTCTCATATTTTTCTGTCTTCCAGAGCTATTTTTGTATTTTAATTTTTTTTTTTTTTTTTTTATTAAAAAAAAATAAGTTTTTTAAGTAAGCTCTGTGTCCAGCATGGGGCTTAAGCTCACGACCCCAAGATCAAGAGTTGTACATTTCCCCGACTGAGCCAGACAGGTGCCCAAACAGGTCATGTCACTTTTTCCTTATATTTATGAGCAAGAAATTAATCTGGAAAAGATGACTGTTTTGATCAGCTTATCATTGCGTGATGGCCAGCCTATCTTATGAAGAGGGTTTTTGGAATTGATTATAAAGTCCACCCAGCTTTCTTTAAAGGGTAGATTACCTTTAAACCACTGCTTTTATCAGTTTTATTAATGAATGTAGAGGGAAATGGAAGATCTTAAGATAGTCCCTGGGCATGTTAAACGGTCTGAATGACTGGGAGAAAAATCTGCAAATCAACCAGCATAGAAGAAAATTACAAAAGTAAATAGCCCCTTAAATGAGCTTTAGCCAGTAATCAGGAAGAATTTTTATAAACACTTTAAGAATATTAAATCCGAAGGGCACCTGGGTGGCTCTGTCGAGCCAGTTGAGCGTCTGACTCTTGGTTTGAGTTCAGGTCATGATCTCCCAGTTCCTGGGATTGAGCCCCACGTCGGGCTCTGTGCTGACAATGCAGAGCCTGCTTGTGATGCTCTCCCTCTTTCTGCCCCTGCCCTGCTTGTGCTGTCTCTCAAAATAAACATTTAAAAAATATGTTAAATCTGAGACCTAAATCTTGATAGAGCTAATATAAAATACATTTTATCTCCATTACATGTAATGCTGGAGCAGTTTCTTTGGTGTGAACAAGTCCGATGATATGGTGTAACCTAGGGGGTGTCATTGGTTTTGTGGCATATTAACAACAGGATTTTCCTGTTGGCCTCCTGTTCAGAACTGGACTTATCAAAAACTCCTATGAGATACATATTTTAACATTTGCTGAGAAGTCTGTTGATCTGCCACCTGCAAGCTGAAGACCCAGGAGAGGCAGTGGTATGGGGCCCTGCCTCCAAGGACCGGGAAGACGGCTGTTCCAGCTCAGCGTTTGGGCAGAGAGCAGATTCTTGTACCTTTTCTGTTCATGGCTTCAGCAGATTGGATCATGTCCATGCTGGGAAGGGCAGCCGGCTGTACTCAGTGTACCAGTGTAAATGCTAATCTCACCCAAAAGTCCCCACAGACACCCCAAAATACTTAGCAGAATATCTGGCACCCTGTGATCTAGCCAAGTTAATATAACATTAATCATTACAATTATATAAACTAGTTGTATTTTATTTTTTGTTTCAAAGGATGTCCCATTGATACTGGGATTCAACTTTCCGCTATTTAAAATTATATAGATTTGTGTGCCTGGAACTTTGTATAAGATCCTCACCTCCAAAGTTTTCTGGGGAAGTTTTCCAAATTCATGATGTCTTTTTCTGACCTTCCGGTATGAATTATTTTAACCTAGTAATTCTCTACACCTTGAATGTGGTCTCCTTTGAAGGCCTGTGTTTGAAGGAGGCTGCAGTTAATACTACCTTGTCCAGAATATGCTGGCACGTGGGTCCTTCCAGAGCTAACTCTAGTTGTTTGGGTGGCTTTTATAGATCATTTAACCACAATACGTCGCCTGAAAAAGGCAGCCTTTTAGCACTTTGGTAGATTAGAGTTTAATTTATAGTTAGCCAGGCTTTAAGTTTCTGGTTAAAAAGCTGCCATTACGTCAAGACTTCCCTTCATACGTCAGATTCACATTTCTGCCTGCTGCACAGAATGAAAGGGGGTTGAGAATCAGAAAATGTTAGGAATTGTGGGAAAACAGTGCTTATTACTCTTTGTATGTGTTAACTGTGACTTGATTCACACACACTGAATTGGAATGTTGTATATATGTTTTTTGTTTAATGATGAGAAAGGGCAGAAATATTTTTCCAAAGTCTGCTCAACGGAACTGCCCGGTGGGGTTGTCCTGGCTCAGAGCTAAGCCTGTGACCAGCAGGTGCCACTCATGCCTTCATGTGTCATACACAAGCATGTTTTCTCGAATTGCAGAAATTAAAAACAGGCTATGAGGCCGACTGCAAGCCCACTTGAAAGGAATATGGACCGATTAGTGGAAAGTGTCCTTATTACCAAAATGGCTCAACTATTACCCTGATGGGTTTTTTTGTTTTTTTTTGTTTTTGTTTTTTTCCCTTGCCTTTCTGTACCTAATACCTAGAAGAGCCTTTCATGGCCAAGAGCATTCATTAACTTGCTTTCTGACTCTAGAGCTCCTTTCCCTCTACTTGTACCTTTCAGAGGGTGGGATCTCCTATATCAGAATTATGTAGAACACTGGGTAAAAATGAATTCCTGGGTGCACCCGAGACATATTTTCTTAAAAAAAAATTTTTTTTAATGTTTATTTTTGAGAGACAGAGCATGAGCAGGGGGAGGGGCAGAGGGAGAGGGAGACACAATCCAAAGCAGGCTCCAGGCTCTGAGCTGTCAGCACAGAGCCCGATGTGGGGCTCGAACTCACGAACTGTGAGAACATGACCTGAGTCGAAGTCAGACGCTCCGCTGACTAAGCCACCCAGGCACCCCATAAGACATTCTCCTAGTCTCAGAGCTGGACCTGTATTTTTAAATACCTGCAATTTTAAAAAACTCCCTTAACTCCTCTTCAGACACTTTCAATCAGAAACAATCATAGGAGACATAGTAAAGGATTTATCATAGTACTTGACCTGTAAGTGCAATTAAGAGGAGGTAGATCTGGGCTGTGGGAGGTGCTGGAGCCTAAAATCCACGGTGCGGGCTGTTGGGGAGGGACAATGGATGTGAAGTGGGGGACACAGGAACAGACTGGAACCTGCAAAATGGGGCCATGAGGATGCTTGTGTCAGTCTCACTACCTTCAGATGTCCAACTTCAGTGATGGGGACAAGGGACTGGGCTAAACGCTCACCTGGCCCAGCAGCTGGGGAAAGCTAGAATGAGTCAGACAAGAGCTGATGGTGCTGAGACCAGGTGCTGCCCAGGCCCCCGGAGGTGGACACAAAGCAGGATGGCCATTGCCTTACATCTCTCACCTGCCAGCCCTCCACAGTTCCCAGCAGCAGGCTGCACCTAAACTGGGAAGGAGCTTCAGGTTCCTTTCCAAGTTGTTGCTTCTACGGAGGAGGTGGCAGCTGTGTCCATGGACAATCTGGACTGTTGGGGGAGGCTGAAGGCAAGGTGAGCTGGAGGTACAGAACCTCCTCACAGCCTTGTGTTCTGCTCATTAGCTTGATTTCCACCAGAACAGAGGTTATGAAAATGGTTTGAAGGGAGTTTCACCCACAGGATCACTGGGGTTTGTCTGTTAACATCCTGGGGCTTATTTTCTCTCTTAGATGGGGAAGGGCTCACAGTGTGTACAGCTGGGAGGTGGTGAGTCTGAGATGTCCAAAGAAGGGAGAGGCCCTGACTGTGCAGGCCATGATCCCCCTCTGAATGGGTGCCTAGTGTCTTTGTCCTGAAGATGCTTCACAGACATGTGCTTTCTTCTACCCTCCAGGAGGAGATCAGCTGTCCGTGTGGCTCTCCCTGGTCTGAGTGGCTCCTTGGAGTATGTAATCAACTTTGAAAAGTATTTTTCTGTAATGGGAAAACCTCCATTCAAAGCACAACATGGGGTGTGGATTGATATCCATGGGCTGATTTAGGAAGTATAGGTGATCTAGAGTGTGATCTCCTACCACTTTGTCCTCAAGCAGACCCACAACCTGTGCCTTTTCTGCAGTAAAGTTGGCTGTTGCCTTTTCTGCAGGGAGTTGGCTGTGGTCCAGGGAAGAGGTCGGACCCAGGTTCTTCAACGGAGGTCCGATCTGCATCAGTCACTCTCTCAGGGGCCGCCAGATGGCAGTGTTGGCTTGCCCAGTCTAAGCCACCCTGCCATAGAAGATCTGATCTGCAAAGAAGCAGGTTGCTGGCCCGTGCTCTGCCAGTGCACAGACTTTGCTGAGTCTGTGGGATGAACCCAGCAAAATTGGTACGAGTCTACTAAAAGGGATAAACCAAAAGGTTGGTAGGTAGTAAACTCTCTGGAGGTCTTGTGTGTGTATGGGATGGGGAGGAATGTTTCAGGGAGAGAGAAGGGGGGAGAAGGGTTGTGGTTTGGAGAGACAAAAATCAAAACACAGAATTCCTCTGGAAACAGATTTATGGGGTGACTGGTGAAATTTATTATGGTGACCAGGTGACTGGCTGCAGAAATGAGATTAAGACTCAGTATTCATTTCATTCTACTGATTTCTCACTCTCTGGGTTTTCTTTGTTTTCTGCCACCAGCAAGTCCTCTTGTGTCTTGTACTTCAGCAAATTCCTTTCAAATGAACATTGACGTTATGATGATCTAAGGACTCGAGTCTATAAATGCCATTGAAATTCTTGGTTGAGGATTTTGTAAGGATGCTGATAATAGAATTTTTCTACAAATTTTTCCACTTTGTCCTCAAGCAGACTTACAAGCTTGAGGAAGCTTGATCTTTGATTAGCAAAGTTCTAAGTTCAAAGTTCTAAGTTGCTTGCTTTGAGTAGTGTTCAACTACATCCCAAGAAAATGCAAGAGAAGACTTGCTTTTCTCACATTTAACTTAACGCCTTTGACTTAAAAGGAGTTGGTCTGTACTGCTTTCATTTAGGAGTAAATGTATTTTTCTTGTGTCTCACAGGTAATCCTGCCTTTTTTCTCTTTTGTTCAGAATAGAAATCATGTAAGTCCAAGAGAGACCTGCCCTAGTTAGAGATAAAAGGAAAGTCTGTAATTATTTTATTTTTTAAAAAATGTTTAATGTTTATTTATTTTTGAGAGAGAGAGAGAGAGTGAGCAGGGGTGGGGGAGGGATAGAAAGAGAGGGAGACACAACTCAAAGCAGGCTCCAGGCTCCACACTCTGCACCGTGCCCAACATGGGGCTTGAACTCACGAGCTATGGGATCATGACCTGAGCCGAAGGCAGACGCTTAACTAACTGAGCTGCCCAGGTGTCCCAGAAAGTCTGTAATTATAATGACTGTATTTCCTTAACCAAAGTTTGAATCATGCTATAATGTAGAATCTGACCAAAGATTTGAATTCAGGGCTGTCTTTGAAATATTAACAGTTGTAATAGACTTGTTAGGAGTCCCTATTTAATTTTGTTTTTCTTTCTAAATATTTCTTTTTAATTATTTATGTAAAAAAATTTTTAATGTTTATTCATTTTTGAGAGAGAGAGAGTGAGCATCAGCAGGGAAGGGGCAGAGAGAGAGGGAGACACAGATCTGAAGCAGGCTCCAGGCTCTGAGCTTGAACTCACGAACTACTAGATCATGACCTGAGCCAAAGTCGGATGCTTAACTGACTGAGCCACCCAGGCACCCCTATTTTTAATTATTTCAAAAACTAAAACTGGATTCTGATTTTGTTTATGTCCTTGACTCTCTCATATTGGCAGTTTTCATTTACTATTACAGTTGGTGGTTGAGAACCACAGGAGTAGCCTAGGGGTAAGGACACTGCTGACCATCTGTGTAGTGCTGCTGCTTTCCCTGTCATTTACAATGTTAAGAAAAGTCATCTACAAACACGAAGATGTTGGTTAGCTTCTCAGGAAGCCATCCTGTTGGGCCATACCAGCTCTGTTCTTACTGCTTCCTGAGAGCATTGCTATTTAGGAATTCTCTAGAACCTTGTCAGGCATGGGGAAGACCTCCAGAAGACCTGCCAGCCATCTTGCTCCTGGACTCTGAGGCTCTGAAACCCGTACATGTCATAAAGTATTCCCCATTTGGGGTTTCCCTGTGAAGCTCCTCAGAACTTTTCCTGAAAGTTAATTACAGTGACTCTAGTGAGGCCAGCATTTCTGAGGGGAAGATGTGGGCCTAGAGAAAGGCACAGAGGACAAGAACAGAGCCAGGGACACCCTGGGTAGTGTTGAGGAGCCCATGTGATTTGCAACAATCCTTTCTGTAGGCTCTCAAAGGATATAAATCAGCACGGGGCCAGTATTGATATATTATGAGAGCACAGACACCAAAATAGGATTTTTCTAAGAAATCAGAATTGGCTTATTTATGTTGTTTATTTAGGGGTGGGGTTAGGATATTTGTTCAGACACTCACTGTGTTCAATTTACCCATTACTTCAGCAGTAGTTTTCAAGATCCTACCATGTCCCAGGCACTTTCTATGTCCCATGGGGACATAGCTGTGAATAGGGATATGAAGTCCCTGCTCTCTTAAGGTAGAGCTCTCTTAAGTGTCTATGAGGAGCACCAAAAGTGTGAGGTAACAGAGTAGGCAGGTGTCTACTTGAGAGGGTTGTGGAGAAGGTGGCATGTGAGCTGAGACTTGATAACAAGAACGAGCCAGGGATTTGAGAGTCTTGGGATGAGCTTACAACACACATTTGTTTCCTGAACGCCAGCTGAGCACCATCTCTGTGCCAGGCCCTGGGGTCTAGCCCTGAGCAGAATAGACTCCGATCTTCCTCTCAAGAAGCTTGTGTTTTAATGGGGAAAACGAGACAACCAACACAATAGAAAGTGTATCATGCAGAGTTACGGTGTGTTGCAGTTACAAGGTGATGAGTGCTGGGGAGAAAAACAAGACAGGCAAAGGTCTTGCGGGGTCAGGGGGCAGTGCAGGTATCCGGGAAGGAGCTTCCTCCAGCTAAACAGAAAGAACACTCTACTTCTGATTCTTTCTGAGAAAGAAGCCATAGCTTGGTGATTCTTGTGTTGTGCCTCAGAAGGAGACTGAAGCCTTGGCACCGAAACCACTCCTTGGCACCGAAACCACGGCTTCTTACTGTGCCATGCTGATAGCTGTCTTTGAGGAAAGGGCTAGAAGACGGTCTGTGTGGGGGTCATCAATTAGCAGCTCTATTGCTGGTGGTGACATGTGGCACATCTGGGTAAATAAAAACCCGGTACAAGAGAGGGTGTTTTAGTTTCAAATTCCTTAAATAACCAACAGTTGGGAAATGGTTAGACAACTTATGAAATACTCATTACATGGGATATTATGCTGCCATTAAAAGTGGTACCTATGAAGTCCTTGTATGTAACATGGCAGAATATTAGGGCAGAACACTAACTGAAAATCAACAGAATACGACATTGTTTGTGTGCCACAATTATGACTATGTGGAAAAATGAAATCGTAATGCACTAGAGAAAGCACCCCGATTAATACAATGGGATAGCCCAATATGGGTGGGTATCTTTATAGACCTCTGTAATCGACTTTTATTATTTATTTTCAATTTTAGGACAAAGCTTTGTAATTTAGAATTCTAAATTTAACAACTCCTCTTCCCATTTTTTACAAGTAATTTCCACACCCGCCCAAGGGCTCAAACTCATGACCGAGACTAAGAGTCCCATGGTCCACCTACCGAGCCAGCCAAGCACCCCACTCCTCTTCCCTTTTTGCCAAACTTCTCAAAATATTTTATTTTAATCGTAGATGCAGTATAGTAATCAACTTAATAGGAAAAAAAAATCTAGGTGGTAGCTTGGTTTGAGTTGGTGAAAAATCAGGTTGTTTGACATAGTATCTCACTTTGAACCAGCCATAATGAAGTCGATAGATATACCTGATCATCTCCTAAGCAGTAAGAAATAAAGACTTGTTTTCATGAGCTGTGCCTCCATAAGCCACAAGTATTTTCAGGCAGTGTGTGGGGCAAGATTGGGAGGAGGGTTGCTCACTTGCTCACTGCAAAGGGCTGGTGCTGCCTACTGCATGGGAAGACTGTTGGACAGCTAGATGGGGGCTTGGGCAGAAGAACAGTCTGATTTATCTGTTGGATTGTGGAACTGAAACCCCAGGCTTTTTAGATAGATGTGCACAAAGCCTCTGGGTTGTCTGGAGAAAACCACAGAAAATTCTGACTTTCCTTGAGTTTCATGAAGGTGAACGGAGTTTTAACCTTCACGCACATTACAAAATTCTAACAAGGCAAGTAATCTGAAGGGTGTAGAATTTCCCTCAGAAAAGACTGGTGTTAGGGAAAAATGACCAATGCCTTTCTTACTCCATTGGAAGCTTGGAATACTGTCGCATTCCTTCTTACAGTTTTCACGAATTGGAGGGAAGCAATTACCAGGCAAAACTTATCAGGAAGTTTGGTGTAGGTTTGGAGGTATTTTTACTTTCATCCCTTTAATAAATTTACACTGTTCCATGTCCCTCGTAATTCTATAAGAGACATAATTTTGGAATTTTGCAGTAGATAAAACCTAAGTGGCTGTTCAGTGGGTCAAAATGTACAGCCAGTTTGGAGCGAGGCCCTCCTGATACTTCAGCCCTCTTATTCTGACACTTCCCATTGCTGTGGGCATGGGTGCCGATGTGTTTGTCCTAAATTAAGTAATTTCCTAGAGGGCCAGATCTTATCTTTGTTTATCATCTGAAGTGACAGCATGCTTTGGTTTATTATGAAGTACAAGCTATTTTTTTCCTTGAATTCATCCTTTTTTCCATCCATTCATCCATGTATTTTATTATGGAACATTTCAAATGGACACAAAAGAAGTTGAGAGACCAGTACAGTGAAACCCTATGTGCCCCTCACCCCCTTCAATAACTACTCATGGCCAGCCTTATTTCGTTCCCTCCCACCCCCTAGATTATTTCGAAGCAAATCCCAGAAATCCTGTAACTTCATCTGTAAATGTTTCAGCCCTCTAAAAGATAATGACCATATATTAAAGTACAATCACAGTATCGCAATCATACCTTTGAAAATTAACTATGATCCTTTAATCAAATATCCAGTCTATGTTCAAATTTCCTCGATTGTCTCACAAATTTCTATTTATAGTTCATTCAAGTCTGGAGCAAAATAAAACAATCTCTCTCTCTTTCCCTTGAAATTTCATTGTCAAAGAGTCCAGGTGGTTTGTCCCGCAGAGTTCCCTGCTTTCTGAATGTTACTGATTGCATTTCTGTAGTTTCTATAAATGTCTTTTCTTGTAAATTGGTGGATTTAGAGGCTTGATCAAATTCAGTTCAATTTTTCACTAACAGAGCACGAGATATTTATATGAGTCTTACTAATTTGCTTAGATGAGCAAATTAGACACGTTTCTGTTAGTTAAACAGCAGTGTACTGTGATAGGTACTTTCTGTGATATGATGTATATCTCACCGTATTAATGATTTTTCAGATAGGCTTCAGTTTCTGAAGCCGAAAGCCTTCATTAGATCATAGGTTTCAGACTCAGATGGCCTCCCCCTCAGGCAGGAGGATGCCTCTTTCCACGTGGGGGGTGGAGAGGGTCGCCTCTTGGCTTCTGCAAGAGCAGCTGGGGGGGGGGGGGGGGGGGGATGGGGATCTCATCTGCCAGGCCACTCCCCTAGGCTACAAGGTCTCAGCTTCTTCTTCAGAGCCGAGCCTTTCTGCCAAGGTTTTTGTGTTTTTGTTTTTAAATGTTTATTCATTTTTGAGAGAGAGCATGAGTGAGGATAGGGCAGAGAAAGAGGGGGACAGAGGATCCGAAGTAGGCTCTTGCTGAAAACAGCAAGCCCCATGCGGGGCTGGAACTCAAGAACTGTGAGATCATGACCTGAGTCCATGTCAGATGCTCAATGGACTGAGCCACCCAGGCGCCCATTTTTTATTTTTTTTAATGTTTGTTCATTTTTCAATGACAGAGTGCAAGTGGGGGTGGGGCAGAGAGAGAGGGAGACACAGAATCCAAAGCAGGCTCCAGGGTCTGAGCTGTCAGCACAGAGCCCGACGCGGGGCTCGAACCCATGACTTACAAATCATGACCTGAGCCGACTGAGCCACCCAGGTGCCCCTGTTTTTGTTTTGAAAAGGCAGTCTACTCTATCTCATTTCCCTGCTCTGTGTTAGTAATATAAATGTCGCTTTCTTCCTCAAATAGCAAACATCCCAGCCTCTTTGATCCACTTGCCTGCTTTGTGAGCCCTCTTACAATTCAGCCCCTGCATTCAACACCTTTATTTACATGTTTTATTCATGGAGTAATAGTAAGAATGCACTGTTAGTCTCATCTCCTCTCTGCCATTATCTCGATTCTCTCTGTGTTGGGACTATTTTTGGGAGAGTGCCTCAGTGACAGCTGTGGGACACATTTAACCTGCCAGCTGAAGTGTCTTACAAAATGCCCTTCATGTTCCAGCTTATGTACATGGCTCGGCCCGGGCACAAATGGCACAGGGTAAGTGTGCCCGGTACCTCTTCTGGGAGGCTCAGGTGGTCCGGATTCCCTTTTAGAAACTTCAGAGTCAGGCTATTCGTAGTGATGACTCCTCATGCTCCAGCTGCCATGCCTGCTCCCTGCTGGCAGCGGGGACTCCGATCCCTGACTCCTTAAAAGGAAAGGTCTTGAGAAATGCTGCCCTGAGTCAGACTGTGGGCTGCACAGGCAGGAGCTTCTCTCTGAGAGTGGTGCCAGGGGAATGGCTCGTGGGGGCAAGAGGGTGTCCTCCAAGAGCATGGCCTCAAAATAGCCTGGCTGTCCTGAGCTTCCCCTGACAGCCTGCCATGAATCAAATACCCACAATCTATGCAAAGCTGTTGGAAACCTATTTATATTTTATGTTTGTGCCACATGAAGAGCAGTTGGATTGAAACTATCTTCCCCGAGGTGTTTTGTTCCCCCTTGTTTCCCTAAAACTGAAGTTGTGTCACCTCTGTGACCAGGGATCACATGCAACGTGACGAGTCACATCGATTTGTGAATGTGCCAGGGAAGGTGCAGCTAACATCGAGGGTGTTACGGACACCTTCCATTGGTGTATTGTAGGGACCACAAGTTGCCTATGAGACATCAATATGTGGGCCGAAACCAAACATCTTGCTTTTGGGAGTAGATTCCATCTCAAAGAATTGTCCAGAAAAGGAAAAGCTTGTTTATCCCAGTTTCCTTCATGACTACACTCCAAAGTCAGCTTCTATAAGGATGATATTCCATGCAAATGTGGCCGATGGCCTGGGCAAGGCTACAGCCACCCTCCCTTTCTCTACTGGGCTACAGCTGTGACAAATGCATGTGCCAGGAGGTCAAATTAGGGAGGACTTCAGGAAAAGTTCTAGGTTGGAAGCGAATTTATATGGATTTCCATCCAGAAAGAGAGCTGGGCTAATTCAGCAGCCTGGCTGGGTCTGGCCCCCAAGAGGAACTCACAATGTCCATTGAGCCCCTGGGGGTTTACAAGCTATCAGGTTAGAGTGGGTGTCCAGGCAATATTTGGGAAAATCTAACAGAAATTGGGCATTTACATGAAACAGGGCCCAAGGATTGAGGAGACTTGTATGTTCACAGGACAGTAGTGGGGTCAGTCCTGGAGCTCCTCTCAGGTTTGTACCTCCACCGGCCCCTCACGTGCTTGCCAGAGCAAGCCCTTGGAATTGTGGTCCAGCCACACACACATTGTGGTGCCCTCTCCCACACTCATTTTTCTGGCAACACATGCTGCTTATTGTTGCCCAAAGACACCTGCAGGTTGCTGGATATAGGCTCTGGGGTCCAATCCCATTACTTCCAAGCCGTGTGTGTCCTCTGGAGAAGTATTCGACAAGGGGAAGCTGTGGTTTCCTCACCCGTGAAGGAGAGTACTATCAGTACTTCCTCCCAGTGCAGAGTAAGTGTGTGTGAGTGCACAGCCCAGAGCCTGACACATAGTACATCCTCAGGAAATTGGCCCTGATGGTAGTCCCGCTCTTCAGAGGGGACTACCACGCACTCTGCTCCCACCTGCCTGGAAACTTTTAATTACCCTTCAGAGCCTTTGATTTTTGGCTCAAGAGTACCTCAGGGAAGCCATCTCTGACTCCCACCTGCCCCCCACCCCCACCTCCTAATTCACTGTCCTCTCTCCTCTTGTGCAGATTCTCTGCCCAGGGTAACTCCTCACTTGCTGTCCACCATCATCCCAGAAGGCAGAGACCTCACCTGCTTTGCACTCCTGGCTCCAGACCCATGTCCACCATTATTGCTTAATAAATATTGTTAAACTAGTTAATCATGTCAGTTGAGTAGTTTTTTTTTTTTTTCTTGATGTTTATTTATTTTTGAAAGACAGAGTGTGAGCAGGGGAAGGGAGGAGAGAGAGGAAGACACAGAATCTGAAGCAGGCTCCAGACTCAGAGCCTGATGCCGGGCTTGAACTCACAAACGGCAAGATCATGACCTGAGCTGAATTGGGACGCTTCACCGACTGAGCCAGCCAAGTGCCCCTAGTGGTTTCTTGATAAAACTCTGGTTGGCAACTATAAATGTCTTTGATTCTTGAAAAATGTATTGTAACTAAATCTAGTTTTGTAGGAAAACCCTACCCAACACAGGGTGGATCAGTGGGGGTGGAGTGGAAAAGATGAAAAGAATTCTTGGTGGTAGAAAGTTTGAGGAACCACTGAGCTAGCATCTCCTCCCATCCCAGCGGGAGCTTGATCTCCAAATTAAGCATTTGTTTCTGAGCTTAGGAGGCAGCAGCTGCCACAGAAGGTTAGGATACAATGCTTTGCAGCTGACCAGTACCCTTCCTGAATTGGCTTCTCCCTCCACTAGGCCAGGCGTGCACCCCTGTTGGCTTTCTCTGGGCTGGCTTCCAGCCCCTGGCCACTCCCTAAGGTCCCTTGGGGTCACTTCGCTACCTACAGCCCTGCAATTTGGGACCAGCTCCTGTCACCTTCTGTTTAGCAGTTAAAATTCCATACGTGCAAAATTGAGGAAATGACCCAGTATGAAATGTTGGCTGTTTTCAGACCCCAAAACTTTCTTTTCAGTTAGTTGGTGTTTAATAACCTTGTATTTGAACTAAAATTATAAAATCCTAGTCCTGGATCCCTATCTTTCAGCATCTCATAAAATCAGTTTTCCCAAGCACATGGCTTTTAAAGTTTTATCTACTACGTGTAAATGACCATTTTGCGTACTAGTTCACTGGATGAGAAGATTCACACACACACTTCTATGAAAAAAATCCACTTGCTTGGAATCCATCTTTCTATTTCCAGTCCTAAAAGAGTCCAAGGAGTTATTGAAACCATTTTCTCTTCCCTGTCTCCATCGCTACTTAGTTCCTAGTGCAGGCTCTGCTTGTATTGAACCTGGATCACTCCAGTAATCTCACCAATTTCCTGGCCTTCACGTCTTTGCCTCACCCCTCTGTGCCCTACAGGGCAACAGGTATGATCTTCCTAAAATGCAAATCTGACCATGCCACTTTCCTCCTTGAAATTCTTCATGGCTTTTGTTTTTACTCACTTAAAAACATTTACATACAATAAAATTAACTCTTTTTAGGTGCATTTGTATGTGTTTTGACAAATGCATACCGTTAGTAACCAGTACTACAACCAAGATTGACAAGAGTTGCTTCTCACAAAAATCAACCCCCAGCCCTTGGCAACCACAGATCTATTTTCTGTTCTTTTAATTTCTCCCTTTCCAGCATATCTCTTAAACAGAATCATACAGTATGTAGCCTTTTAAAAAATACCTTTTTATTTTGAGGTACTTCTAGATTGATAGGTAGTTGAAAGAAACAGCACAGAGAGATGCTTCACCCTATTTCCTTCAATGATGACAATTTGCAACCAGGATGTGCACTGATGCAGTCAAGAAACAGAAATTTCCATCACTACAAGGATCTCTCCTTTTGCCCTTTTATACCCTCCCCCTCCCCCTTTCCTTAAACCCCTGGAAACTGCTATTCTGTCCTTTATTTCTCTGATGTTGTAATTTCAAGAATGTTATATAGATGGAATCATACAGGATGTAAACTTTTGGAATTGACTTTTAAAAAAAATTATTTTATTTTTGAGAGAGAGTATGCACGTGAGTAGGGGACAGGGAGGGGCAGAGAGAGAGGGACAGAGGATTGGAGAGAGAGGGGAACAGAGGATCGGAAGCAGGCTCTGTGCTGATAGCAGACAGCCCGAAGTGGGGCTTGAACTCATGGACCATGAGATCATGACCTGAGCCAAAGCTGGACACTTAACCAACGGAGCCACGCAGGTGCCCCATCGGATTGGCTTTTTTTACTCAGTCTGATTCTCTGGAGATTCATCCAAGTTATTGCATGTATCTATAGTTTGTTTCTTATCGCTGAATAGGATTCCATGTTGCAGACGTTCACAGATGTGTCCGTCCCTCTGCCAACCCCACACAGTCTTGATTATTGTAGCATCTAATAAGTCTGAAGTTGAGGAGGCTGATTTCACCTACGTTATTCCTCTTTTTCTGAGTTGTTTCAGTTATTTTAATTATTTCAGTTCCTCTGTCTTTCCATATAAAGTTTGGAATTTTCTTGTCTATCTTCATTAGAAAATCTTGTTGGGATTTTGGTAGGAATTGTGTTAAAGCTGTATATCCATTTGGGGAGTATTGACATCCTTACTATGTTGAATAGTAATCCAATCCGTGAGCACATATGTCTCTACTTAGACCATATTTGATTTCTTTCATCAGTGTGGTGTAGTTTTCAGCATACAAGCTCTGTACATGTTTTGTTAGATTTACACCTAAGTATATAATTTTTTAAAAGTGATTGTAAATGGTACCATATTTTTACTTTTGGTGTCCATGAATTCATAGCTAACGTATAGAACCATAATTGGTTTCTTTATATTTGTCTTGTATCTGGCAACCTTACTGAATTCCAAGAATAGTTTTAGGTGTTTCTTTTTGTAGGTTCCTTCGGACTTTCTGTGTCTGTAAGTACAGACAGTTTCATTTCTACCTTTTCAACCTGTATTCAGTTCATTTCCTTTTCTGGCTTTACTGCACTGGCTAGAACTACCAGCACTATGTTGAGTAAGAGTAGTGAAAACAAATATTCTTGCCTTATTCCTAATCTTAGGGGGAAAGCATTTAGTCTTTCATCATGAAGTATAATGTTAACTGTAGGTTTTTTGTAGATGTTCTCTATAAAGTGGAGGAAGACTCCCTCTATTTTTATTTTTCTGAGACTTTTTAATCATGAATGGATACTGGATGTTGTCAAATCTTTTTTCACATCAATTGATATGACCATATGACTTTTCTTCTTAACCTTTTAATTTTGTGAATTATTTCAAAATAAAATTAATATTGGGGTGCCTGGGTGGCTCAGTTGGTTAAGCGTCTGACTTTGGTCCAGGTCATGATCTCACGGTTTGTGAGTTCGAGCCCCGCGTCGGGCTCTGTGCTGACAGCTCGGAGCCTGGAGCCTGCTTCGGATTCTGTGTCTCTCTCTCTCTGCTCCTCCCCAGCTTGCACGCGCACGCTCTCTCTCTGTCAAAAATAAATAAAAAACTTAAAAAAACAAATTAAAATTAATACAATTTCATATCATTGATATAATTTATATTTAGAAATTATTTTTTAAATTATTGCTGAGTAGGATTCCATGTTGTAGATGTTAACAGTTTGTGTCTATCCCTCTGCCAACCCCACAAAGTCTCTATTATTGTAGGGTCTAATAAGTCTAAAAATGAGTATATTTAAAAATTATTTATTTTTGAATATTGAACAGCTTTACATTTCTGGAATAACCCTCATGTGGTCATGGTGTATAGTTCGTTTTTTTGTATTGTGGAATTCTATTTGGTAATATTTTGTTAAGGATTTTTGCACCTATATTCATGAGGGATATTTGTCGACAAATTTCTTTCTTTCTTTCTTTCTTTCTTTCTTTCTTTCTTTGTACTGTCTTTGTTTTTGAATAAGGGAAATACTAGATTCATAAAATTAATTGGGAAGTGTTCCACCTCTCCTATTTTCTGGAAGAAATTTTATAGAATTTGTGTTAATTCTTCTTTAAACATTTGGTAGAATTATCCAATAAAACCATCCGAGCCTGGAGATTTCTTTGGGGAGTTTTAAAATTACAAATTCAATATTAAGAGTTATAGGACTGTTCAAATGATCTATTTCATATTGAATGAGTTGTGGGAGACTTGATTTTTTAAGAATTAGTCTATTTCATCTGAATTGTCATATTTATGTGTGCAGAGTTGTCCACAGTGTTCCCCTATGTTCCGTTTGATGTCTGATGTCTTTAGTGATATTTCCTGTTTCATTCTTGATATTGGTAATTTGTGTCTTCTCTCTCTTTGTCTCTCTGTCTCTCTCCCCCCCTCTCTATTTTGCTAGAGGTTTGGCAATTTTATTGATCTTTTCAAAGGAGTTTCTGTTTTTTTCCCAATGTTTTGTTATTTTTAAGAGACAGAGAGAGACAGAGCTTGAGTAGGGAGAGGCAGAGAGAGGGGGAGACACAGAATCCAAAGCAGGTTCCAGGCTCTGAGCTGTCAGCACAGAGCCCGCCGCGGGGCTTGAACCCACAAACCATGAGATCATGACCTGAGCTGAAGTTGGAAGCTTAACCAACTGTGCCACCCATGTACCCCAAAGTAGTTTCTGTTTTAATTTTTTTCTAGTATTTTAAATTACATTGATTTCTGCTCTTTATTATTATCTTTTTTCTGCTTTTCTTGCTTTGTGTTTCTTTTGCTCTTTTCTAGGTTCTTGGAGTGGAAGCTTAGGTTATTGATTTGAGACATACAGAATGTGTTCTCCAACCATAGTAGACTCAAACTAGAAGTCAAAGACAGAAAACATAAAAATAATAGGAAAATCTCATCTATGAAGCCTCAAGGAAAATAAAACAAATACACTGAACTAAAGAAAAATGATGTATAGCATATCATATATTTGTGTATGTTTCTAATTCTTTTAAATTTATTGAGGTCTTTTCTTTTCTTTCTTTCCTTTTTCCTCCAAGATATCTTGGTATATCTTTTGCGGGCACCTGAAAACATGTATTCTGTTGTTGTTGTTAGGACTGCCATATAAATACTGATTAAAACTTATTGGTTGGTTTATCAGTTGCTGAGAGAGGGATGTTCTCATCTCCAACTATAATTGTGGATTTGCCTATTTCTTTTTCAGTTCTAAAAGTTTTTGAATCACATATTTTGAAGCTGTGTTGTTTGGTGTGTGCAAATTTAGGATTGTTGTGTCTTCTTGGTGGACTTGTCCTGTTATCATTACATAATGACTTATTTGGGCTCTTGTAATTTTCTTTGCTCTAAAGTTTACTTTATTTGATAGTAATATAACCACTTCTGCTTTCCTTTGATTAATATTTGCACAATATCTATTTTTCCACCCTTTTACTTTCTGCCTATTTCATTATATTTGAAGTGGGTTTCTTCTAAAGAGCACAATGTTGGGTCACTGCTTTTTAATCCTCTTTACCAATCTTTCTTTTAATTGGAATGTTTAGACAATTTACAAGTAAATAAATTGTTGATGTTAGGGCATAAGTTGACATTTTATTTTTTATTTTCTGTTTGTTCTCTCTGTGTTTTGTCTCTGTTTTATTTTTCTTACTTTTTTGTAGATTACCTTTTTTTTTTTGCAATTCGATTTTAATTACTCTATATTGTTTTAAATTAAGAGTGTCTCTTTGTATACTCTTTCTATATAATATATATATATATATATATATATATATATATATATAGTGACCCAAGATTCCTTCTTTTCTTAGTTCCTACCTGTTTAGAGAACTTTCCTTAGCCTTTATTTTAGGGTAGGTCAAGCTGGCAATGAGTTCTCTTACTGGTCCTTCATCTGAGCATGTCTTTATTTCTCCTTCATATTATCTCTGGATATGTGATTCTTAACTGACAGTTCTTTTCTTTCAGAAATTGAAAAATGTTGTGTCACTTCCTTGATGAGAGATGAGAAATCTACTGTCATTTGAACTGTTTTCCCCGATAGGTAAAGTCTCATTTCTCTTGCTGCTTTCTACATTTTTTCCTTGTTTTTAATTTTTAGAAGTTTAGCTATGATGTGTCTTGGCATGGATTTCTTTGGGTTTATCCTGTTAGGGGTTCACTTAACTTTTTGAATGTATAGATTTATATCTCTTGCTAAATTTGGGAAATAGTCATCATCCTCATCCTCATTCAATACTTTTATGTCCCACCCTCTTTCTTCTCCTTCTTTGAGACTCCAGTGACATGAATGTTAGATCTTTGGTTATGGTCCTGTAGGTCCCTAAGGCTCTGTTCCTTTTTTCTTTCTTTTTTCCTTATTTTCTTTCTGTTGTTCAGATTGGATAATTTCTATTTTTCTATCTTCTTATTCTTATTCTTTCCTCTCTCCCCTCCTTTCTGCTCTTGGGTCCATTCATTGAATTTTTTATTCCTTTAATGTATTTTTTCAGTTCTAAGATTTCCTTTTGATTCTTCTTAAATATTCTTTTTTTGGCTGATATTTTGTATTTTTTCCATTTATTTTCAGTGTGTTTATATTTCTTGTTGCAGCATTTTTAAAAAATGTTCATTTATTTATTGGAGGGGGGGGTGCAGAGAGAGAGAGAGAGAGCGAGAGAATCCCAAGCATGCTCCACACTGTCAGTGCAAAGCCCAGTGTGGGGCTTGATCTCACAAACTGTGAGCTCATGACCTGAGCCAAAATCAAGAGTTGGATTCTTAAGCCACCCAGATGCGCCTGCTGAAGGATTTTTATGATTTAAAATTGTTGCCAGATGATTCTAACATCTCTGTCAGTGTTAGAAACAAATCCTTGTCGTTTCACTATCTCACCAACATGTGATATTGTCACACTTTTTTTTTAAAGCCATTCTGCTAAGTGTGTAGTGGTATCACATTGTGGTTTTAATTCGCATTTTACTGATGAGTAATAATGTTGGAAATCTTTTGCTCATTTTTTATAATGAGTAGATTATTTTCTTATCACTGCATCTTCATTAGTTTTTAAAAAGCTCCCTAGCATTTAGAACAATACTTGGCATGGCATACGGGGTCCTATTTAATATGACCCTGCTTGTATTTCCAACTTCATCTTCCAATTTAGTATTGCTCTGATGGCCTCACTCATGATTGAAAAAAGTATAATATCACAGTAGACCTCCTTGTTATTCCCACTCCCAAATCTATAACCCTATCTACACCTGTCCTTCTTTATTCCATCCTAATGTAATTCAAGAAGTGTCTGTCCTCCTAACAAAGATCAATTCTTTTACAAGAGTGTTTGATCCCATCCCCTCTCACATTGTTTAGGACTTTCCTTCCATTATTCCCTTTTCTCTCATGTACTATTGATCTTTCATCCGCACCTAACTGATCATTCCTACCAGTAAACCAATGTGCTCTTGTATCCTCCATCATAAAGAAACAAGAGAACCTCTCTTGTCCCCTAATTCCCTTCCAGCTACTATTTCTTTACTCTGATCCTCTTTATACTCAAATTTCTCAAAAACATTTTCTATAAATGCTGGTCCCACTTCTTCCCTTCCTGTTCCCTCTCTCCTGCCCTCTGATCCACTGAAGTGCTCTTGTCAAGGCACCACTGATCTACTTGGGCAAAATCTAGTGAAGAATTCTCCTACTTGACCACTGCCTTCTGTTTTGAAGCAGCCTCTTCTCTTAGCTTTGGTGATGCCGTATTCCCTAGTGTTTTCTCTTATTTCACTAGCTGCTCCTTGGATTCCTGTGTACTTTCTCCTTTTCTCTCTGTCTTCTGGTTGCGGATGTGTCTCAGAGCTCATAAGGCCACTCTTGAAGAAACTTGAAAACACTTGGCTTTTGTGATATAATTTTAAAAATGATATTACACTACATGATGTCTTTTCATTGAAAAGAAGTCCACATTTATATGATGAGTTAAAATTCTACTAACCACCCGCATACAGCCCTATTCCCCCAGGACCTACTGTATCCCAGTGTCTGCGGCCTCTCCAGTCATTCTGTGTCCCCAGGGCCCCTGGCTGCCCAGACTCCTCTCCCTTCCCAGATGAGACATTTCCATGCTGATAGAAAATCTCTCAGCTCTGCAGGTATCAGCTTTTACCTCTCTCAGCTACTTTGGGTGAATGTTCTTTTTCACAGCAAACAGATTATGTTGTTCCTAGTAATTAGCACCATCTGCAATCATTTGTTCATTCCACTTGAAGATAACCAGTCTCTGCCATTAGAGCAAACCCCTTGGAGGCAGCACCTCTGTCCCAGTGCTTGGAACAAACAGTGCACATGAGAGCAATGCAGTAACAACTCCCATGAAGCCAGGAGTTGTGTGTATGCAAATTCAGATTTACATACACAGAGGCTACATGTATACAGACTCACGAATACAGGCAACCCTCAGTACTCATCGATGCTGTGTTTGTGTGTTTGCCTACTTGCTAAGCTTTATTTGTAGCCCCATAACCAACACTTGCATGTTTTCGTGGCTGCAAGTGGATGTGAACAGAACTGGTGAGAGTGAGTCACCTGCACACACTCCCAGCTGGGAAGGAACCGGGCGATACTCTTCAACTCTCGCTGGAAAGAGGCATCCTTTTGCCACCTAGTTAGTCGCATGTTTTCATATTTTTGTGCTTTTTGTTGGCGATTTTGCCATTTAAAGTGGCCCCCAAGCCTAGTGCTGAAGTGCTGTCTACGGTTCCTAAGTACAAAAAGGCTGTGATGTGCCTCATGGAAAAAATACACTTGCTAGATGGTTTATCCAGGCCTGAGTTCGAGGTCTACTGATTGTGAGCTCAACATTCACGAGTCAACAATAAATATTAAATAAGGTTTCTTGAGCAGAAATGCACCTAAAACAGGGTTATGTATTGATTAGTTGTTGACAATGTGACCAGAGGCTCCCAGGAACCTAGCCATGTATTTCCTCCAGGGACAATGACTTAGTCTTCAGTAACTCAGGGTTTGTGTTGACTTTATAGAACATAATTACTGCAAATAACAAGACTTGATGGGAAATATCTATCTATCTATCTCCAGTTTGCTTCCCTCAATTATCAGTTGAGGGGGATGTTGGAAAAAATGTATGTACTTGTGTATGTTTGTATTTTGTCTGTTTCTTATGAATTGACTGCTTATTTTCTTTGTTCATTTTTCTTTTGTCTTCTTCCTATCAATATAAATAATTTATATGTCATGCATATTAATTCTTTAAAAAAACTTTTTTTTAAACATTTATTTATTTTTGAGACAGAGAGAGAGCATGAATGGGGGAGGGTCAGCGAGAGAGGGAGACACAGAATCTGAAACAGACTCCAGGCTCTGAGCTGTCAGCACAGAGCCCGATGCGGGGCTCGAACTCACAGACCACGAGATCATGACCTGAGCTGAAGTCGGCCGCTTAACCGACTGAGCCACCCAGGTGCCCCTTAATTCTTTATCTCGTACAAGCTTTGCAAGTATTGCATTCCCGTTGCCATTCTTTAA
The DNA here is from genome assembly GCF_023721935.1 of Panthera uncia. Classification (NCBI taxonomy): domain Eukaryota; kingdom Metazoa; phylum Chordata; class Mammalia; order Carnivora; family Felidae; genus Panthera; species Panthera uncia. Next base: position 119,544,556 of record NW_026057580.1, on the reverse strand, counting down.
ACTTCACTTTTGTGGTCTTTTCACAGAGGGAAGTTTTAAATGTTTAGATGATCAAATCTGCCCGTCTTTTCCTTTGTAGCTTCTGGGTTTGTTTTTTCATAGAAAGGACTTCTTCAATCTATATTAATAAAATAGAATTCTCTATTTTCTATGTTTTTAAAGGAAGGGAGCCTTCTACTTTATCGGGGATATTTTCAGCATTTTAAGGTGGGAAGCTGCTGAATTAGCAGCTGCTCAGACTCTTTTCTTCCTTCTTTTCCTAGACTTATTCTCAGTTCATGCCTCATGACCAGAATTGATTGATCGCCTCCCAAGTGAAGAGCCTCTGCCTGCACGTCTTACTGCACCCACTTCCTCTCTCAGCACTGCTCCCCCAAATGCTGGTCTGTCTCTGGTAGGTTCTGGCTCTGCCCCTCCCCACCTCAGTGCTCTGTTTCTCTGTCTCTCAAAACAAATAAACTTTAAAAAGTTACATATAAGTACAGACTAAAGACCAAAGTACAGACTAAAGTTCTTTAAATAAGAACTTAATGGCCAAGCCTGACATGGGGCTTGAACTCAAACCATGAGATCATGACCTGAGCCCAAGTCAGATGCCCAATGAACTGAGCCACCTAGGTGCCCCTGGCCAAAGCCTTTTTAAAAACCTCTGAAGACAATGGAAGAATGGACAGTCCTGACTTCACCAAGATGGGTGTCTGCTTCTTTTCTACAGCTCCTGCTGTCCTTGAACTCCCTCACTGGCTGTGTGACAGTTCCTCATGCAGACACCAGGCTGTAGCCAACTGAGCAGCGGGAGCTTGGAGCCTGGCCCTATATCTTCAGGCGTCTGATCATTTCACATAAGAGAGGCACCCTGCCAATGTCTGCCAGGCTGGACATGTATGGCAGGATCATCCACCAGAGTGAGACAGAGCCTTTTCTGCCCCTTCTGCTGGCCAAGGGGCCTTGAGGGTGAAACAGGTCTCCCCACATTTGTGCTGGACTGACCCGCTGCCCTTGGGCCTTTGTTGGGTAGGCAGTTAATGTGTACAGGCTATCTCCTGCTTCCAACCCCTCGGCATTTTTGTCCTCTATCCCAGCAAATCTGAGGGCGGGTAGAAAAGAACTTGCAAACTCTTAGAAGAGTCTTTGTTTCAAGGGAGGAGCAGCTTAGAGATGTACGGCCCTGCAAAAATGAAACCAAGTGAGCAAAACTCAACCCAAAAGTCATCAACATTCAAAATAATACCAGAGCATGATAGTCTTTTTTTCCAGATATTAGCTGTGCTCTATTTTCTGTGGTGAAGGCCCCCAAATCTCTCTCCAGTGGAAGAAACCTTCATTTCTTTCAGCCTCAACAGACCCTATATCCAGAACTGTTTGCCGTTTTTCAGATTCTTTAAAAGACTTAATTTGTTTAAAGGGAAAAAGATTTTCCTAAAGAATCTGGCTACTAAGGACCTAATTCAGTGCCATGATTTTCTGGCAATCCAGATATTCACAGACATGGTCACGGCGATGATGAAAGCAAAGAAAGGGCTTAAAGGTAAGAGGAGAGAGATGCTTTCTCCCTCTCCTTCTGGGGATCTCTGAGCCCTCACCCCTCACCCCTCCAGTAGGCTGTGGGTTTGGTGCTGCAGCCTAGGTGGCTTCACCACCTGGATGCTTCTGGAAGCTGACACGTTCTCTTTCTGTGGTGTGTGGGTTAGCCAACTATTTCCAAATACAGGTGGCCCTTGAACCAAGTGGGGTTAGGGTAGACCATGCCCTGTGTAATCAAATATCTGTGTATCACTTTTGATTTCCCAAAAACTTAACTACTTAGTAGCCTACTGTTGACTAGAAGACTTGCTGATAATATAAAGAGTCAATTAACACATATTTTATATGTCATATGTATTATACACTGTATTCTTACAATAAAGTAAGCTAGAGAAAGGAAGATCTTATTAAAATCATAGGGAAGAAAAAATACATTTATAGTACTGTGTTGTATTGATCAACAAAAATTCATGTATAAGGGACCTGTGCATTTCAAACCCGTGTTGCTCAATGGTCAGCTGTATTCAGTTTTGTGTTGAGCCTTCTGTCCGGAGCCCTTGCTGGTCTCCCAGGCTGCTGTGCCTCATATTGGGAAGACCCACACGCTTCTCCTTTGCTGTTGTCCGTAGTGAGGGTTCTGAGAGCCTGGGCTGAAAAGGCAGTGTGGCTCCCTCTCACCTGGCAGAGAGCTGTGTCTAGGGCCATCCTGGGAAGCAAGGCCCACTGAGAGCAGGCTGGAAACTGGGCATCCTCTCCCAGCAGGGACCCCATGGGCCTGTGGGACACTGTGCATGTGTAGCTTGCTTAGAAGACAGGGAAGGAGGGGCGTTGGCTTAGGTGTCCCAGGGACTCACTCCTCTATTAAGGTGCCACATTATGTGCTCCTCATTTCTTCTGGCCTCTGAAATACCATCTCCTCACTACCCTCATAGCTGGCTTGGTCAATACCTGGGCCATTATTCACATGTTTGTTGGTTATAATCTTGTCCTCTTACCAACTGTAACCAGGAGAGCAGGGCTTCATCTGTCTTGCTCGCTTATTGCCTGCCATTCAGGGTGTTTGGCAAATGCTTGTTGGTTTTTGAGTGGGTCCAGCTGCACCTGTTTGCACAGGGGATCATCTGTACTACACAGCCTGTGACATGGACAGACTGCCTCAGCTCCTTAGACAAGGTAGGTTTTGAGGAGACTTTGTGATTCCATGTCATGAACATGAAACCACACTGGGAGCTAGTAGACAGGAAATATAGTCACCTGGCTGTCAGTGAGCCTCTAGGTGGAGAGTTGTCTTTGTCCAGAAATGGACGGGCAGGATGCCCTAGTAGATGAACGCCATCAGAAGCTAGAGGAAAACTCCTGCTCCAGGAGTAGTCTTCAGACTCCCTCCCTTATCAGCACCTGTGATATGATGATTTATGAAAAATCACTCAGATGGCCAAAATATATTTCTCAGACACATTTGGTCTTCATCCACAGTTCCTTCAGAGCCAAAAGGGTGACACGGGTGTCTTGTTACTAATGAAGGGGGCTTTTGGACCCCATCTCAGGGCAGGGGCTCATGGCCCCAATGTCTCCCTCAACTTCCAGGGAGGGGACAGGGGCTGGAGATTGGATCACCCAATGGCCAATGAGTTAGTCAATCATGACTACATAATGAATCCTCCATAAAAACCCAAAGGACTGGGTTCAGAGAGCTTCGGGTTGGTGAACATGTGGAGATGTGGCAAAAGTGGTGCCCTGCAGAGGGTGTGGAAGTTCCATGCCCCTTCCCTGTACTTTGTGCTATGCATCCCTTCATCTGGCTGTTGATTCTTATCCTTTATCACACCCTTATATAAACTGGTAAATGTAAGCATTTCTTTGAGTTCTATGAGTTGCTCTAGCAAATTAAAAGAACCTAAGAAGGAGGTCCTGGGAATCTCTGATTTATAGCCATCTGGTCAAAAGCATAGGGAACGGCCTGGGCTTGTGATTGGCATCTGAGTTGGGGGTGGAAGACAGTTTTGTAGGACTGAACCCTAACCTGTGAGATCTGATGTTGTCTCTGGGTAGACAGTGTCAGAACTAGATTGAATTCTTAGACACTATGGTGGTGTCTGAGAATAGCTTGGTATTGTGTGTGGGGAGACCCCCTCCCCCTTGTTTGAATTGGGTCTGGAAACCCTAAAAGGGGTAGTGTCAGGGGAGTACCTAATCCCATCCCAGACAGCTCCCCCTCAGCGTGGAGCTTTGGTTCTGATTGGGAGGGATGTCTTCTGTGCACATTGGCTCCGTAACAGTAACTGAGAGAGCAATTAAGTCAGAAAACCAAACAGAATAGAGAAGACGGGTCCAGAAGAAATTCTAGACGGGTCTAGAAAGCCAGGGGGCTTTCTAGAGGACTGAGGGTCAGGGAAGGAGTCTTTGGGGTCATGTGGGGAAGGACCACCTTCCTGAGGGGTTGATGATCAGGCAGGATTTGGGGGAATGCCAGCAGGGGGGTCTTGGGTGAGCTGGGGTTCTCTCAGCTTCTTCACTGAACACCCTATCCCCATACTGCCAACACCCTGCCCCCACTTCTCCACGTCTGTCTCCTGTCAGCTCTCCCACAATGCCAAAGTGGCGGCCCAGCTCCACGGGAACTTCTCTCCAAGAAGCAGTGGTCTGACCCAGAGGGTGCCCTAACGCAGGGCTGTGGTTACTTTAAAAGCCTCTGAGCACCAAATAATACATGTAGATACTCTGCCTGCTCAGGAGGGTAGAGCTTAAAAATACTCACTCAGAACATCCTGGCAGACAGCATCTCAGCCGGGAGAAGGCAGCAAAATCCCATCACACGCCTGCCCCTGCAGCAGCACCAGGAGGTGCTCACACACCTGCTGAAGCCCACAGCATGTCTAGCCATGAGAAGATATCACGCAAGCCCAAATGGAGGGACTTTCGAGGGAAGACTGAGGAGCGGTCACAGGAGATGATGGGGACACTGGGTGTGTGCTGGGACAGGAGGGGGTGTGAGTGGAAGAAGCGAATGATGTCTGGAGCTCAGGTAACGGCATTGAGCTAATGCTGAGTCTCAGTTTTGGGAAAAGCTCCAAGGTTATATAAGATTTTGACATCAGGGTAAGTTGGGTGAAGGGAATGTGGAAAGTCTCCGGAAATCTGAAATCATCCCAAAACAAAAAGTAAAAAAGAAAAAGCCTTTGCAGGTGTGTCCCATCCTTGGGATGTTCCCACCGCACCAGACCATGCAGTCTGGCTCTCTCCATCTCTGCCCGCTGCCTCCTACCCTGCCCTGCTCTCAGCTGCCTCTCCAGATTCCTACACAAGAGCTGTGAGCCCATGCCCTGGGCTTCCTTGTGTCCTGAGGGGCCTCAGACAAGGTGGGGAGCAGTATGCATGAACTTCCTCACAGAGGGGAAGTTGGGAATCTCAGCCCAGCTCAGCACCCAGGCCATCTAGCTACAGACAATCGGATCTCTGAAAACTTCCACCTAAAGTCCTATGCCTTCATCCGTCGGCCTCATCAGGAGATTGTCTGGGCCTGGGCTCTGACAATGGCTGCATTCCACTTGCAGCGGACGCATCAGGAGATGAAGCCCCGCCACAGTCTAGGAGCAGATCCGAAAGAGTCCTGGGTTATGAGGGGAGGCAGGGGCAGCCTAGGGCTGCTCTCTTTGGGAGACTCTTCAAGAAGTGATCCTGGTTGGCCTCTCCCAGGTCTGCATCTGGGTATGATTAGCACTGTAGATCAGCAAAGAACAAACAGCTCCCAGGCCCCCCCCCCCCCAGGAGCCCTTCAGGGTAACAGTGGGCACAACAGAAGACAGGGACACTGAAGGAAGGCCAAGGGCCCGAAGACCTGGTCCTGTGCTAAACTCCGTAAACACACGCCATCTGTTTACTCCTGACAGCAGCCCTGCTTTGTCCTGCAGAGGAGGAACCTGCGACTCAGAGAGATTAGATTCTTTCCCGAAGTCACACCAGCTGTAAAGAGGAAGAGGTGGTGTCTGACTCCAAAGCCTAAAAGGCTACAGATCTTTTAGCTTCTTATAGTTTTTTGAAAACTGCACGTGGGACACAGTCAGATGTAGGGTGTGACTCCTGGTGCCATCTCGGGTAAGTCACTTAACCTACCTGCCTCAGTTTCCATATCTGTAAAATAATGGGGATAATGATAAGTGTTTCTCCTGTAGGGGTAAGTGAATTCATTAATATAAAAAGCTTAAAATTATACCTGACATGTATTAAGTGACCACTAGCATCAGCTACCATTGTTATATTTAAAGAGCTATTACAGTGAGGGTGAGGTCTACCTTTCCAGGTTCGTCAGCTGTTGCTTACTTACCATCTAGAATAATCTGTGGTTTCCAGGATTTTGCTATCTTTACTCTATGAGGATTTTTTAGATGGCAAGTTAAAAAGAAACCAGCTTAAACAACAGAGGGATACCCAGCAAGGCTTGATCGAGCCACTGGTTTCCCTTTACTCCTGTTTTGCTCTTTGTGTGTCTGGCACAATGGCCCCACCTGGTTTACAGGCCCACCCTGGGACCAGTCGCTCTGACCAGGAAGACAGGATATGCCGGCTAACTCAGGCTGATATGGGCAGGCCCCTGGAACGGGAAGCAAGGGTCAGTTTTATCCAAGTGCATGACCAGGGAAGCAGCAGTTCTGGGCAGGAAAAGCAGAGCACTATGGCCAGTAGATGGAGAGAACCTAGGTCGGGTTCGTTTTGCTCCTACTGGCCACCCTGCCTGGTGTTCCCTCTGCCAAGCTTCTCCCCTAGGCCCCTACCCAGTCAGAATGTGTTCCTTGCTTCAGGTCTGTCCCCAGTGCCTATGTGTCTGACATACAGCATGTCCTCAGTACATATGTGCTGAATGAATGAGTGAAATTTCTGCCTCATAAAACTTTTCCTGATGTTGTCAATAAAACATGTTCTGCCTTTTCTCAACTCCCACAGAACGTGTTCAGATTTTGCTTATGGCACTTGGCGTTGCCTCATTTCTATGCTTGTTTCTGTATTTGTCTTCCTCTCTCCATTAGACTGTACAATGCTGGACATGTGGCCTGCTTTTCCTCCCTTTTCAATCCTGGTATGAAGGGGCCAGATAAATGCTTGTCGGTTTATTGAATAAATGAAAGAAGGGGTGAATGAAAAATTAATAGTGTGAAAACAACCACGTAGGTCCTGCCTGGACTTAAAGCACGGGAAAGAGAGAGGAGAAATAAAACAGTCGGGGGCCCGGCAGAGGTATCTAAAGGAGTGGCAACGCAGAAACAGGCCATGAGTGTGCGGCGGCTGGCAAGCTGCCAAGAAGAATCGGGAGAAAGTGGGTGGCGGGGCCGGGCTTCCATCTGCAGGAAGTCTAGACGTCATTCTGGTCATTCGTAACACCTGAGCAGCACTTAGGGATTCAGAGTGCGGGGTGGGCTCTGACAGAGAGGATGGTAGTAGAGAGGGGTTAGGTGGACTGCGGTGGTGTTTAGACAGCAGAGAAGAAACTGTGGCCGTGGGCAGGGTGTGGAGGAGTGAGGGCAGTGAGTCCCGTCTTCCTGGAAGTCTGAGATGCCTGAACCCCAAGCATTCTCACTCTCCTCCGGCCTTCTCGCCTACCCTTCCCCTGCCCACCCGCCCATCCACACTGGAAATGGGCACAAAAGGCAGGACCTAGAGCCCAGGACAAGCGGTGGAGTGGGAAAAGGTGGGTGGGCTCCCATGAATCCCTGCGGCCAGCCCTATTTATCAGGACTCAACAGTCTCAAAGAAAGTGAGCTTTGCAAGGCCTTGTCCCCTCAGGAACTATTTTTGGGTGGAGCAGTGACCAGGGAGAGGGCAGCTGTCCTGTCATAGTCGGGAGGTCAGAGGTGGCATCTATAGCTGGCAGCCAGAGAGGAGAGTTGGAAGAATGCCCAGGCGAGCTGTGCCCACCAGCCAGGCTGAAGGGCTGCACAGGCACAGAGGCAGGAGGGGTTCACATGGGAAATGAGAAAGGAACTCCCCAGGTCCCTTTGTCCCTTGGTGGGGATAGTATTACCCCCACTCCATCATAGCACCAGCGGTAGTCATCTACTGAGTGTTAAGGATCGGGCACTGCCTGCCGTACGAGCATCAATCTGCCCAATCTTCGCAATACCCCGTGAGGGGGGTGCCATTATCACCCCTACTTTAGAGATGAGGGCACTGAGGCACAGAACTCAAGTAACTCATTCATATCCACCTGAAGTTTGGCTTTCGGGTTAGAGACTAGGGCACTGTAACCACTGTAACTCTGCACGCAAATGCTGCATGCTTCTGAGGGTGCCGGTGACTTTCTCCATGACAGGAGAAGGGAAAGAATTTGAGGGAGTATTCTCACGCGTCCTGATCGAGCAGGGAAGAAATCGATGCCTTTCAGGAACAGATAGAAAGCATAGAAAGAGTTTACCTAGTCACTGTCAAAGAAGCTTGTGTTTGTCTTATCTCTGATTCAGCATTCACAGACATCACTGAAAAGTGAAGATCTTCTCAAGCTGTGAACAGAATAACCAAGAGCTGCCTGACGGCATCCATTGACTTAAACAGATGCCCCCCAGAGCCACTGCCCAGAGCTAATATAGAGGCACTGGCATGCTTGGTACCAAAAAAGAAGCTGGCCCTCACCCAAGGCAATTGTATATTATTGTTTTCTGGGTGTGCGACAGTTGAAACCACAGCTGAGTGGAGTAAATTAATGGCACGGAGATTTCCTATTGTGAACACACATACAAAGAAACTGCTGTAGCGCTGCTCTGAAAGGCGGCCCTAGCTGCTGTAACAAGCACACCCTGAAGTCCGAGGGAGTCAGTGCAATAGGAGCATCCTTGTCCATGTTGAGGTTCACAGTAGGAACACCCAACAGGCAGTCGTACAAATGGTGGTGGGTCCCTGTTCCACACGCCATTCAGGTACCCAAGCTGATGATGATGTTCAAGGTTGGCCTGGGTCTCAATGTCCAGCTGGCAGACAGGAAGCGTCAGAACTTGGAAGACCCCATCGTAGTAAGCTTAGCCCGCCATAACAAAGCACTATCGGCTGGACAGCTCAAACAACAGCAATGTATTTTTCACAGTTCTAGAGGCAAGGGGTGAGAAATGGGTACCAGCAGAGTTCTGGTGAGGACTCTCTTCTTGCACCACAGACGGCTGCCTTCTTGTCCTCACATGGCCTTTCCTCGATGTGTGGCCATTGAAAGGGGTGGTGGGGTGGGGGCCTTTCTCCCATCTCTGCCATCACAGGGGCCCTACAGGGCGACCTGATCTAATCCTAGTTACCTGCCAACATTCCCCTCTCCAAACACCATCACAATGGGGATTAGGGCTTCAACATATGAATTCCTGGGGAGGACATAATTCAGTCCACAGCAGTGAGACCACGTGGTCAGTTTCCATGAACCAGGTGTGGAGGTGGCATAACCACTTTCACTGGCCACAGCTGTCACATGCCCCCCCTCCCCCAGCTGCAAGTGAAGGCTGTGGCTACAAGGGAAGGAAAACGCATCTCTGCTGAACCTGTGAATTCTCTGTCCCACCAAAAGAAGGGCAGCATCTAAATTTAACCTGAAAAGTCATTGAACCTCACGATAGGCATCAGGTGACACAGGTAAATGCATCCATTACGTATTGATGGATAATCAACTACCTGAAAACTTAGTGGCTTTATATAAGAAACAGTTTACTCTCAGGGGCGCCTGGGTGGCGCAGTCGGTTAAGCGTCCGACTTCAGCCAGGTCACGATCTCGCGGTCCGTGAGTTCGAGCCCCGTGTCAGGCTCTGGGCTGATGGCTCGGAGCCTGGAGCCTGTTTCCGATTCTGTGTCTCCCTCTCTCTCTGCCCCTCCCCCGATCATGCTCTGTCTCTCTCTGTCCCAAAAATAAATAAAAAACGTTGAAAAAAAAATTAAAAAAAAAAAAAAAAGAAACAGTTTACTCTCTCAGTCTCTGCAGGGTGGCTTCATTCGGTGATTCTGGCTCGGGATTTCTCATGAGGTTGCAGAAAGCTGTCAGCCGGTTGAAGTCTTCTGAAGGCTTCACCAGGGGTGGGCAGCCTCTGCTCTTTGCCACGTGACTGGGTGCCTTTCCTCTGAGAGAGCAAGCAAGGAGGATGCGTGGAACTTTCTATAACATACTTTGGAGGTGACATACCTTCACTGCCTCACCTTCTATTCATAAGAAATGGGTTGCTAAGTCCTGCCACCCTCAAGGGGAGAGGAATTAGACTCTACCTTTTCACAAAAGGGATATCAAAGAATTTGTGAACATATTTTAAAATCACTGTGGTGGGTATGTCTAAACTTGACCCATAAGCATTTGACCCACAAACACACCTAATAATGTCATTTGGTCTACTTTTGCTGGTAGATTTGTAATGCAGTATAACTTGGCTACATGCCAGTGGTGGGACTTTAGAGCTCCCTTGTGACTCAGGTTTGTTATCAGTCAAATCAGGAGGCTCTTGGCTGCCAAGCTCCCAACCCCAGGGGACAGATTGTGCATCTGATACACACAGAAGCCCTGGGCCCAGCACAATGTGATTCACAGGGTTGGAGGTGACAGAAAGTTAGGGAACCTGGTACCAGACTGGGCTTTCCCACTGTGAGCCATTTGGGTTACTAATGGCCATAGCTCTGTGACGTTTCTGAGCTCTGTTCATTTCACAAAGCCCCACCATGGCACCTCCACTTTCCACCCTTCCTCCACTTCTGGCCTTAAGGATAGAAGAGAGGTGGGGTAAGAATTTAACTGACTGAATTTCAAGGTCCTTGGGGATCAATGGTTCCACACGCAAACCAAATGATTCCGCAGGAATTCTGACTCCCAGTTCAGCAAGCATGTGGGAAACTAATATCACAACAGTGTGGATCTGCCTGAATTTTCCACCTATGCTTTGTGTTTTTCTTCCCTCGTCTGCAACCAGCAGCACGCCCTTCAGGGATGTCTAGTGTCTCGAGGAAGGAGGGTGGGTGTTGCCTGCTGGGCCTCAAGAAGAACTTGAGGGAAAATAATCCTCCCCTTTGTTCTTCTCCATTGCTTTTTGTTTGCCTGGCAGATGTTCAGCTTGGTCTCAGGCACCACCCAGCTCCTCTTACTGACAGGGACCTGCTTAGCTTATAGATCTCTGCACGTCCGTGTTGCTTAAGACGACTGTGGCCCCCAGCCTCCGGACCTTCCCTCTCCTGGTGCTCCCCAAACACAGGAGTCACTGGGAACTAGGTGAAAACAATCACAGGTAGCTTGGGACAGAGGTGATATAGAGCCTCATGATTTTAGCAAGTGTAATAAAATGTGTCCCTATTTCTTTATTTTTATTTATTTATTTATTTTTTTAATTTATTTTTGGGACAGAGAGAGACAGAGCATGAACGGGGGAGGGGCAGAGAGAGAGGGAGACACAGAATCGGAAACAGGCTCCAGGCTCCGAGCCATCAGCCCAGAGCCTGACGCGGGGCTCGAACTCACGGACCGCGAGATCGTGACCTGGCTGAAGTCGGACGCTTAACTGACTGCGCCACCCAGGCGCCCCCCCTATTTCTTTAAAAAAACAAACACCTTGGGGCACCTGGGCGGCTCAGTCGGTTGAGCGTCCGACTTCAGCTCAGGTCATGGTCTCTTGGTTCATGAGTTCGAGCCCTGCGTCAGGCTCTGTGCTAACAAACAGCTCAGAGCTTGGAGCCTGCTTCGGATTCTGTATCTCTCTCTCTCCCCTTCTCCCCTGCTCATGCTCTGCCTCTGTCTCTCAAAATAAATAAATGTTAAAAAAAATTAAAAAAAAAACCAAACACCTTTTTAAATTTTAAATAATATCTACACTCAACATGCGGCTCAAACTTGCAACCCTGCGATCAAGTGTTGCATGTTCTACTGACTGAGCCAGCCAGGCCCCCTGTGTCTCTATTTCTGATTCAGAAGATATTGTCACCCTTCTGAGAAGGAAGGTTCTTTTCTAATTCTCATATTGTCCACAATAGTAAAATTTAGGCATAAAATCTGAGGCTAAAATGGAATATAAACCCTGGAAACAGAATCTGGGCTCTTGTCTGTTTGCTCAGCTAAGCACCACAGTCACCAGATTATGACGTCTAAACATTTGTATTCTAAGCAAATGGAATTGGAAACTGAAAGTACTCTACCATCCTGTTGAGGTTAGAGTATGGCCAATCTTTTTAAACTTTTGAGATATATATATATATATATATATATATATATATGTATGTATTTGGACAGAGACCCAGAAATAGGACCTGAAAAATACAAGTTTATCTACAAACTTTAGAAAATACATACAGTTAAAAAAGAACCATACAACGTACTAACCAAAGACAACCACTGCTAACCTTCTTATATGTTCCTCTTGACATTTTCTACACACACACACACACACACACACACGGTTTGTGGTAAGAAACATCCTGATCCGAACCATCATCATCTTCCCAAGCGTATAGTGCCTTTCCAGCTGTGTAGGTATGAATGTCGCCGTGCACCCTAGCTAGAGGGATGCACCCAGATACCTGTTTGAAGACGCTGAAGAGTGGATTGGAAGGTAAGACAGCAAGTTTAAGTAACTGAATATTTCAAAATATATTTAGAAAATCAAAATGGGATTGAGCACCATGTATCATTTGAGATTTTTCTGATACCAAGTGAGAGAAAACCAAACAGTAGCAGAATTTATTAGCTTACCAACGAAACATCCAGAGGTAGGGTTCACTTGAGCAAGTGGTTGGAATGAGTTGATTTCTCTCCAGCTGTCCACACTGCAGTCTGAGTGGCAGGCCCCCCGGCCTGTGTGCTCTGCAGGTTTTCCAGGCAAGTGGCCATGATGTCATCATGCACCACTCAGGGTAGGACAGAGGGCCTGATGAGGGGCTCTTTCTGAAGAAAACAGGAGTCCTTTTCACAGAAGCCCTGGGGCACTTTTCTGTAACTGGGTATGGATCCCACCCCCGTAGCCAGTTGGAGGCTGAGTGGTTCAAGTGAAGGAGCCACTCCAGATGATAGAGTCAGTCCATCCAAACCCATAGCTCAGATGGAAAAGAGACGGTTCTCCAAAGTAGATTTGGGTGATATATTCCAGGAAAAAGAATAAATCATGGACAGCAAACACTTTCTTTAAAAATTTTAAAAAATATTTATTTTTGGGAGAGCACAAGTAAGGGAGGGGCACAGAGAGAGGGGGACAGAGGATCCAAAATAGGCTCTGTGCTGACAGGCTGACAGTAGACAGCCTGATGTGGGGATTCAACTCACGAACCGTGAGATCATGACCTGAGCTGAAGTCAGACACCCAACCGACTGAGCCACCCAGGTGCCCCCTTTCTTTTAAATTTTTAAATTTTGTTTAATGCTACATCAGGAACCACTTTGTGTGAACAAGCATCCTTCCAGGTGTCCTTCTGAATGGATGCGTGGCTTCTCAGTCTATCTGCCAAAGCCTACTCAATGCACCCTACCTTGTTACCGACATTGCTTGTACCTTGTTGACACAATACTGCCTTCCTTTGCTCTCCTGTTTGGAAATTCCGGTGACTCATTGTACAAATTTTTATTCAGTATCTACCGCGTGTCATTCTTCTAGGTGCTGGGAATGCGTTAGTGAGTGAAACACACAAAGTGTGTCCCTTATATTCTAGTTGGCAGTGACAGTAAATGAAGCATCCTGTGTCAAGGAGATAAGTGCCAGGAGAAGACAGAGCAAGGAGGGGCGTAGTGAGGGCTAGTGCAGAGGAAGCTCTGATCTTCTCTTCCTCTTCCCCATAAATTATTAGCATACACCTCTGGGTGGGCCTTTCTTAGCATACACTGGACTCACCTGTTATGAGCATTTGGAGGCAGGCAGGGATGGGGTCACTTTTACACCCACGTTCCCAAGTGACAAGAGGTAAATGTGATGGTCAGGCAGTGCTCAGTGGCACCACAGTACTGCAGCCGGCACTGGACTAGGGAGGCCGTGTGGATGCCCCTTCACTCGTCCCACAGACTGGGAGACCATACTTAGGAACTTCTGCTCTTTGACCAAGGTTGGAATGCAAAGACGTTTGTTAGACTCAGACTCTAAGTCTTTAGGTAAGATGGGATTCGTGGCAGCCAGGGTCCAGATGGGAAAGTGGAAACCACCCCAGTGATTCAAACAGGGAAGCCCAACGGGTTGATTGCACGGTGCTGGCAGGCTGACAGAGCAAACAAAGGAAGCTGAAAGAACCCAGAGATTAAGAATGGAAAGAAGCAATGGCTGGGCTGTGGCAGAGGACTCAGGCGGGCAGGGGTGGGGCCCTGGGGCTGGGGCCTCTGGCCAAGTTGAACGCAAGCTGGGGCTCCAGCAACACTGAGCAAATAGGAAAGCGAGGCGAGTCTGTCCTCTCCTGCTGCACCTGTCGGACCCCTGAGGGTCTCCCAGCAGCAGAGCTGCTGTAGAAGAAGTTAGTTGAGTCTTGGGAAGTGCAGTTTGTAGAGTGTTGGCCCCAGAATTTCAGCAGAGAATGCAGAAGAGTGAGTTCATACACAAAGGTCAGCGTCTGGTCCAGTCCTTTCCACTCAGCTCCCATTCGTCCCCTTCACCTGTAGTTGACTTCCACACAAGAACTGTAACATTTGTACCAATGCTGTTGTTCTCGCCCTCTTCCCAGAAGGGTGAGACAGAAAGTGCCATTAGATACTGGCCCTATCTGTGCAATAGTAAGTTTCACTTGAGTGTGTGCAAAATCACACCCAAGTATTCTGTAAACTGAAAATAACTTTTAAAGTGAACCACTATAAATAATTCTTACATAAAACAATAGAGAAAAACAAGGGGAAATAATGAATACATACAAGCATATGTATAAACAACACGGAAGCAAATGCAAAACTTTGATAGTTTTTTTCTTCTGTGATTTATCTCTAGGCCACAGTTAACTTTAGTGATTTCTTTTTTTACGAGGAATTAAGTAATTGATGGAATACATGTACCATGAAGTACTATGTGTCCTTGAAAAGGTTGACAGTGTAGGATGTCCTTTGCATATTAGTGAATGAGAAATGGCAGGATTCAGAAAGGCAATAAAATGATTGCATGATTACTGCATACAGACACCCACCGAAGGCCCAAGAGAGGTGTGTGCTTGTGTTCGTGTGAGAGTACGTGAGCATGGAGAAAGATGGGAGGAGAAAGTGTACGAGAAGCTTCACATATGCAGGTGCACTGCTGAAGAATTCGTTTATCTTTTATGCGTCTACCAATTTATTTTGACTTCCCTTTTGACAGACGCTCTCATAGGCGTGGATGATAGGGTGACAGTGTTATTGCAAAGCTTTACAGGTGTTGACCCACTGTCCTCTGGCTCACACTGTTCCTGATAAGAAGTTGGCCGCCATAACTTTCTTCCTCTATACATTATGGGTCTTTCTTGACTTTTTTTGAATGTTTATTTATTTTTGAGAGAGAGCGAGTGTACACTCATGCACATGCATGCACAAGCCAGGGAGAGCCACAGAGAGGGGGAGAGGATGTGAAGGGGGCTCAGGCTGACAGCAGAGAGCCTCTGAGGGGCTCGAACTCATGAACCACCAGATCATGACCTGAGCTGAAGATGGATGCCCAACTGCCTAAGCCACCCAGGTGTCCCTTGTCTTGACCATTTTTTTTTTAATTAAAATAATTCTTTTATGTTTATTTTTGAGAGAGAGAGTTCGAGAGCATGAGCGGGGTTGGGGACAGAAAGGGAGGGGGACAGAGGATCTGAAGCTGTCAGCAGAGAGCCCAATGGAGGGCTCGAACCCATGAACCATGAGATCATGACCTGAGCTGAAGTCAGATGCTTAACCGACTGAGCCACCCAGGCGCCCCTTGACAATTTTTAAGATTATTTCTTTATAATTGGTTTTAAGCCATTTACGATGTGCCATGGTGTTCACATTCCCTGTGCTTGGAATTGGTTGAGTTGCATGAACTATAATCCATTTCTGGGTTATAGTTTTCATCAGATTTGGGAAGGTTTTCTACAGCTTACTGATGCTCTACTCATTTTTTTAAATTAATAGACTTTATTTTTAGAACAATTTTAGATTTACAGAAAAATTGAGCAGGTAGTACAGAAAGTTCCCATATTACTCCTCCTAGCCCACCACTACCACCCACTCAATGTCCCCTATTATTATTGTTTTTCAATTTCCCCTATTATTAACATCTTCAATTAATGTGGCATATTTGTTACAATTAATGAAGCAATATTGATACATCATCATTAACTAAGTCCATAATTCATGTTAAGATTCACTCTTTGTGTTGTACATTCTAGGGGTTTTGACAAATTCATAATGTAGTGTGTCTTCCATTACAATATCATACAGAGTAGTTTCACTGCCCTAAAAATCTGTGCTCCTTCTGTTCATCCCTCCCTCTCCTACTAATCCTGGCCACCACCTATTTTTCACTGTCTCTACAGTTTTATGTTTTCCAGAATGTCACGTAGATGGAATTGCACAGTACGCAGCCTTTTTAGTCACGCTTCTTTCGCTTAGTAATATGCAATTAATGTTTCTCCATGTCTTTTTCCAGTGTGACAGCTCATAGTAATATCCCATTGGCGGGATGTGTCACAGCGAGTTTATCCACTCGCTGATCGAAGGCCATCTTGGTTGCCTCCAGTTTTAGGTAATATGAATAAAGCTGCTGTAATGATTTGTGTGCAGGTGTTTTTTACGGACGTAGTTCTCAGCTCGCTTGGGTAAATACCTAGGAGTATGTATGTTGGATTGTGTGGAAAGACTATGTTTAGCTTTGTAAGAAACTTCCAGATTGTCTTCCAGAGTGGCTATTCCATTTTGCATTCCTACTAGCGAACAATGAGAGTTTCTGTTGTTCTGCACCCTCACCAGCATTTGGTGTTGTCAATAAAAAAAAAAAAAAATTTAGCCATTCTAATAGGTATGTAGTGGCATTTTATAGCTTTTTTAATTTGCAACCCCCCAATAACATATGATGTTGAGATTTTCACATATTTACTTGACATCTATATATATCTACTTTGGCAAAGTATGTGTTCAGATCTTTGCCTATTTTTAAATTGAGTTCTTTGTTCCTTACTGTTGAGTTGTAAGAGGGCTATATATATTTCAGATACAAGTCCTTTATCAGATACGTGTTTTGCAAATATTTTTTCCAGTCCATAACCTGATTTTTTATTCTTTTGACAGTGTCTTTAAGAGAGCAGAAGTTTTTTATTTTAATAAAGTCCAACTCATCCATTTTTTCTTTCATGTGTCACACTTCAGGTGAAATATCTAAAAACTCATTGCCAAGCTCAAGGCCACCCAGATTTCCTCCTGCGTCATCATCTAGAAGCTGTAGAGTTAAATGTTTTACATTTATTCCTACAACCCATTTGAGTTAATTTTGTGAAGATATAAGTTCTGTGCCCAGATTTATTTTTTCATAATAATTTTCTTTTTCTACTTTCCTCTCTGTGTTCCATTTGTGCTCAACTCTTTTTTTTTTTTTTAAATAAACTAGCTGTGTCTGATGTAACCCCTGTTCTGGCAGATAAATATATATATATATTTGAGCGAGAGAGAGAGACAGAGAGAGAGAGAGTGAGCAGGGGAGGGGCAGAGAGAGAGAGAGAGAGAGAGAGAATTCCAAACAGACTCCGCACTGTCAGCACAGAGCCTGATGTGGGGCTTGAAATCATGAACTGTAAGAACATGACCTAAGCCAAAACCAAGAGCCAGATGCTTAACAGACTGAGCCACCTGAGCACCCTGCATTTGCTCTCAACTCTTGATGGGGTTCTTTCTATGATGAGATGACCCAAACATTCATTTCCACTTGGTTTTCTACTGACCTCTACCATTGGGCACAAAGCCCTCTGGGTTGGGACATCAGCTCTCCTCTCCCACAGCAGCAATGGGGTTTCCATCTGGCGGCCAGCACAGTGCCTCCTTTCTTTGCCTGTTGATCCGATGGGACAAGAAGCACAAAAGGACAGGCGGCAGCTTCAGCTTCAGATTCATTAGAACAATTATTGGTTCTTCTTTTGAGAAATAGAAACTTCAGACCAGCACAGTGCCAAGTTGAGGGGACAGACGGCAAAAGTTGTCACATGGGCTATTAAATACAATGGTTCACTTCTACCCTTTGATTTCTGGACTCTGGCTATGGCAGGGAGAGCACCATATATTGGTCGCTGGTTCAAAGTATATCCATGTCGTCTAGGAGACTACTCAAATTAAAATATTTATTGGGTGTTTTCAACTGAATAGGACTGCAACTGAGTGAGGCCATCATTCAACACAGCAGATGCTTCTGGGTGCTGAATACAGTGGGAGGCACCATGCTTGGTACCTGGGCAGGACATGTATGGGCTCCACGTGTGTGTCCATGTTTTGGAAGCAAAAAGACCAAGTCCTGGCAGGATTAAAGTCAGCTCCAGCTATTTTGGGCATTCCAAGTCCTCCAGCCCCAAACCGCCTTCAAGATTTTTTAGAGGTCTTTCTGAACGAGTGAGTGGCTTGTCAGTTTTAAGGTGATGGTTAGTTTTGAAGTGGAAGGCAGTGTAGGAGGGTTCTCAAAGCAGAAAGCCTTGGCTCCTCTCAGGTTATGAATCTGTTCTGTCAAATATGCCTGCATGGAGGGTCTGCCACGAAGAACAGGAGCCTGGTTGGCTCCCTGGGCCGCAGGCCGTGCTCAGCTGGCACATGGTTTCCATTGCAAGGATGCTACTTTTAGGAGGTGTGCTGATGCCACAGATCTATTTTACATTTGAGATGTTTCTCTCTGGCCCTGGCTCTGTCCTCCCTTTCTGCCTCAAGCCTAAGCGCCTATTCTCTTCCTGTGAGATTTTTTTTCTACTAGAAAACTATAAAAACGCCCAGTGGTTTTGTAATTGAATTATTTATTTTTTTGCGGGCTGTACTGTTGTCTATGGCTCCAGGCCATGTGTGTGAATATGTTTACATGAGAATGTGCACACGCACGTGCACACAACACACAAACACATATGCGCCCACATGTATGCACATGCATACACCGCACACACAAGCACACACATGTGCACGCACGCACACATACACATGAACACACACACGCATGCGCACACACACACAAACAGGTCGCGTTCCTTGGTCCCAGACTACCTTGCCTTGCTGTGTCCTGGTCCCTGGACCTCATAGGAGGATCTCAAGGGAGCTGGATGCATCTTTCATGCATTCTAGTGGAAAAGGGTTTTTCACTACCAAACCCAGTTAAATATTCAATTACCCCTCCCCCCAGTTTCTTCTCTAATCTTCCAACTTCTCAAAGAGAGAGGTTGGTTTAATTTTACAGGTGTCTTCTAAAATTCTGGATGGGCAGATGCCCTTTCAGGGATGTGGAGAGTATGGCAGAGGAAGAGCCCAGACAAGTCTTCACCTGTGATATCAAAGCATCCACATACCAGCCCAGGTGAAAGTCCTGACCACATGACCACTGTTGGCCTCAAACAGCAGGGCCCTGAGAGACAAGAGTAAGCACACCCTCGCCGAAGGCTGCTTGGAGGAGGCGCCACTCACGTGGGGCAGTGGCTGCACCAGCAAATGAAGAAAGGCCAGCAGCACCTGCCAAGGATGTTCTTCTCGAAGTTTCTACTTATAAATGGAGCTGATAAACAGCATGCACGATGCCCTGAGCAAGAAGGGTGGAGAGTGATTTGATTCCATTCTTTAGTTTGTGAGCCAAGAAACAGAGTCTGGCAATTTACACAAAGATATATTGTAAGGCTGTAAGGAGGTCCAGAAATTCATGAGAAATTTTGCAAAAAGGCAAGAGGCAAGACAGCCTGGGTGGGAAGTCAGGAGCCACAGGGACAGCCAGCAGCAAGAAAGGCATTCAGGGTGTTTCTGGAGGGGACCTTCCATCATTTCTTTGGGTTATTGACCAAGGGACAAAGAGCTAAGGGGTGTCAAAGTGTGTGTGCTTAGCCACTGCCCACCTCCTGATGTTGGAAAGGCCCTGAGGGTCTTTATCCCTCCTCCTGATGGTGGGAATGTTCTTGTGGCCTGTTCTCTCGGTTGCCTTTTTGCTTCTGTTCTGTGCTCAGCAGCTAGCCCTCTCTGTCTGTTTCCCAGTCCAGCTCCTGCAGAGAGGCTGAAGGTCCCCTTAGCTTCCCATCAGCTCCCTGGGCCTCCTGCCTTTCGGACCAAGGGAGAATTCAAGGAGTCTGCCCTTGAACTAGGGTGACTTAAGAAGAACTGTGAGTCCTGCAGGGGACCCTACATGTGGTCTTCTGGATGTCCAGACCATAGCGTGGGGGCGGGTAGCTGAGACACGACTGTTAGAAGTGGATGGCAGGAGAGAGACAAACAGAGACACAGACAGAGACAGACAGAAAGAGATGGAAAGAGAGAGTAAGAGACAGGGACGAAGAGACAGAAAGAGAGACAGAGTCAGAGAGAGTCACCTAGGGAGTGGTGGGAGGCAGAGAGAGAAACACAGGGAGAGAAACACTTTGCTGAAGTGCACAGTGTCCTCCTCACGGCTGCGTCTGAGCCAGCCCTCGCCGGCACGCTGAAAGGGACACACGCCTCCCCCGTGTCGCGGGGGAGGAGATGGACGTGCAGGGGGCTTCGGGGCCTCGTTTGGGTTTGTGCAGCTCGACTGGCTCCAAACCTCCAAGTCCTTATTCTTGGAGAAGTTGCAGGGGAAATTTAGAAGGACAGAGTGAGAGGCCGAGTCTCACTAAATATTTGCCTTGTGGCCGAGGCCTGTTTGCCAAAGACAGAAGCACTCGTCCACTTTCCAGACAGTGGAAAGAGGCTGTGTGTTCCTAAATCAATTAGAACAAGTCGACTGGCAAATGTGAGCTAGGCCATGGCGGCCAATATAATCACTTCCCTGAGAGGAGAGGGGGCAGCTTGGGTACGGGGGGCAGAATGTGGAGCGTGTGCTGATTAAATCACACAGCGGGGTCTGGAGGGTGCGGCAGGGCTCTCTGGTGTGGAAGAGATTCCCTAAGAGTGTTTCACGGAGGCCGGGCTGGGAATCCAGCCCGAGCAGCCTCAGCAGCTGGACGGTGGCAGAACTCAGCAAGCAAACAAATAAATAAAATTAGTGACAGGGCCCCTGGGGAGGAGACATCGTACACTCGGGACAGAATGGAGGAGGGTAGACATGGTGACAGAGGGCTTCACAGGGGCTGTCGAGGGGACCCGGCTCCATCGGGGTAGGGGCGGGCACCTTCCTGGGAAGCTCCCCTGCCGCCCCAGCTGGGTGGGTTAGGGTTCTCTCCTCCACGCTTGGTGTCTGAGGAGCCGCCTGAGCCGTGTGTGTGTCTGACGCTCAGGGTGCGAGGGCAGGTGAGAGGCAAAAGGTGGAGAACCTGTAGGAGAAGCTCCTGCAGTCAGATCCCACATATGGTTCTGGCCCTGGTGAAGGAAGGAAGAACTGTAAGCATGTGGCTGCATGACAGAAACCGGGGGGGGGGGCTTTCACGAAACAGGACACGAGGGCTTACTATGTGACGCAGCACAGGTGATGGGAAGGGCTTCCTATGTCCTTGCTCTGTTCTCAGCCCTTGGGGTGCTAACCAGCAAAGCTATGTGACAGTTCACCCAGGGCTTGTTGGTAGGCGCTCATTTCTCTCTCGGAGTCTGTGGGTCAGCTCCGCTTCTGGCTGCGGCTGTGAGGTATCCCTTCCGGGGACAAAGCAAATCCTTCTCATGGGGTGAGGGAGGGGGAGCTCGGCAGAAACCCGCGGTGCTTTCCTGGCCTGGCTCTCGTGCGGCGTGCTCCCGCTGATCCAAGCACATGGGCGCCCAACCCAATATCCGTGGATGTGGGATGTGCCCCTCCCACACAGGGAAGCATCAGGAGTGAGCATTCACTGAGCATCTCATCTTACAGGTTAGAAAAAACGAGGCCCAGAAGGTGGATTTGTTAATGAGCAGCATTCTTACCTTCCGTGGCACATCACCTCCGGTAAGAGCATCGTAGGCCCAACTAGGGGCAAACACAGGATTTTTTTTTCCGCAGTTCCATTGCAGATATCCACCACGTGTACTTCAGCCAGTTCAGGCAGAAAAATGTTTAATACGGGGAAGAGGCCCTTCCAGAGCCATCGATATGGAGAGAGGAGCCGGCTCTAGGTTACCTTCGGGAAACCACCCCTATACCAACGTAGAGCTCGGCAAGCTGCCTCCAGACTGTGGCTCCAAGGTCACCTGGTGTCTTCTGTCGCATCTGTGCCAGCGAAACGGATGCCAGGGTTCCCCTCCTCACCCCTGAGGGCATGGGGGGAGGGTACCCTAGATGCCTTTAAGTGATTGAATAGCAGGTAGAAGAGATGGCCATCTGCTACATCTTTGGGCGTCTCACGTCCAAATACAAGTCTTTCAAAGGACAGTTGACCTCCTATTTTCTTATCAGAATCGGAGAAGGTCCCACTTGATGTTAACAGCTCATCACCAATAGTTTTTGATGATACATTATCACATGATGTTTGACATATAACTCTGGAGAAGCTCAAATAATTGAGTATTGTTGCTATAGCAACGCTCTTTATATAAACAAGGTTTCCTCAAAAATTCCATCCCTAAAAACGAGAGCTGGGAAGAGAACTGATGCTGAGCTCTCTGTGACTTTAGAACTATTAGTCATGCAAAGAGAAATGCGTTGGAAACCCCCAGCCTCAGCCATGTTATTAAGAGAGGCATTTTAATATGTTATCCTTCATATTACTTATTTATCAAGATTTATAACATATTTATGCTGTTCTGATCAATTGTGTAGTACTAACAAATGTGATGATAGCTTTATGTGGAGTGAATTTATTACTTTTTTAAATTGAAGTACAGGGGCGCCTGGGTGGCTCAGTCGGTTAAGCGTCCGACTTCAGCTCAGGTCACGATCTCGCGGTCCGTGAGTTCGAGCCCCGCGTCGGGCTCTGTGCCGACGTCGCAGAGCCTGGAACCTGCTTCAGATTCTGTGTCTCCCTCTGTCTCTGACTTCCCCCGTTCATGCTCTGTCTCTCTCTGTCTCAAAAATAAATAAACGTTAAAAACAAATTTAAATTGAGGTACAGCTTGCACACAATGTTGTGTTAGTTTCAGGTCTACAACATGGCGACCCGGCAAGTCTGTGTGTCACTCGTACCCACCACAGTGAAGTGTGGTCACCATACGGTGTTATCACAACACGACTGACCGTACTCCCGACACGTCGTACTTTCATTCCCATGACATTTGTTGGATAAGTGGAAGTTTGTGCCTCCTGTTCCCCTTCCCCGATTTCACCCACCCACCTCCTCTCTGGCAACTAGTTTGTTCTATGAATCTGTTTCTGTTTTTTATCTGGTTGTTGGTTTGTTCTGTTTTTTACACTCCACACACGTGAAATCTCACTGCATTCATCTTTCTCTGGCTGGCGTATTTCACTGATATGACGCCTTGTAGTCTCATCCATGTTGTTGTGAATGGCAAGATTTCATTCTTTTTTATAACCAAATAATATTCCATTGTGTATATATATACCACCTCTCCTTTAAAATTTTTTTAAATGTTTATTTATTTTTGAGAGAGACAGAGTGTGAGCAGGGGAGGGGCAGAGAGAGGAGGAGACACAGAATGTGAAGCAGGCTCCAGGCTCTGAGTCGTCATCACAGAGCCCGACGCGGGGCTCGAACCCACGAACCGCGAGATCGTGACCCGAGCCTGAGCCCCCCAGGCGCCCCGATCTACCACATCTTCTTTATCCAGTCCTCTATCAATGGACACGCGGCTGCTTCCAATCTTGGCTACTGTCAATAATGAATGCTACAGTAAACACGAGGTTCATCTATCTTTTAGAATTAGTGTTTTTGTTTTCTTTGGTAAATATTCGGAAGTGAAATTACTGGATTGTATGGTAATTCAATTTTTAAGGTTTGGAGAAAACTTCATACGGTTTCCACAGCAGCTGCACAGTTTGCATTGCCACCGACAGTGCCGACCGAGCAGGGTTCCTTTTTCTCCACATCCTCACTAAAATTTGTTATTTCTTACCTTTTTTACTTTAGCCATTCTGACAGGTGTGAGCTGGTCTCTCAGGGTGGTTTTGATTTGTATTTCCCTGATGATGAGTGATGTTGAGCATTTTTTCATGTGTCTGTTGGCCATCTGGATGTCTTCTTTGGAAAAATGTCTCTCCAGGTCCTCTGCCAACTTTTTAATCAGATTATTTTTTTGGTGTCGAGTTGTATAAGTTCTTTACATATTTTGTATATTAACCACTTATCAGATATGTCATTTGTAAATATCTTCTCCTGGTCAGTAGATTACCTTTTTGTTTTGTTGATGATTTCCTTCACTGTACAAAAGCTTTTTATTTTGGTGTAATCCTAGATAGATACAATTTTTTATGCTTAGAGTAGGGGTTCTTAGCTTAGTGTGTTCATGAACTCAGGTAAAAAAAATTACATCTTTGTGTCACCAACCTCTAAGTGACATTTAGGGCTTCCTTTTATCACATATGCAAACAACAAATGTTACTGGTATTAGCGTCTCTAACTTTGTCACCAGGAGAAATCAGAAGGAGCTTTGTATCACATAACTTGAAACATTATTTCTACTTCTGCTTCAAAGTTACCGTAGTTATTGAACTTACAGCTAGATCTTGTTAATGTGGTGATAAAGAATTACTTGTATTATTACTACATCACAATTAAAACTATTTTGAAAACTATATCCCTAACACACCTGGCTTCCTTTTTAATCCTGTGTATTTTATTTTCTGCACTTAAAAACATTACTCTGAGAAGGGGTCTTTAGGCTTCACCAGACCACCTTCCAAGTCAAAAAAAGATGAGAAACCTCTTGGGACGCCTGGGTGACTCAGTTGGTTAAGCATTGGACTCTGGCTCAGGTCATGATCTCACAGTTCATGGGTTCAAGCCCCACGTCGGGCCCTGTGCTGACGGCTCAGAAGCTGGAGCTGCTTCGGATTCTGTGTCTCCCTCTCTCTTTGCCCCTCCCACCCCCACTCATGCTCTGTCTGTCAAAAATGAATAAACTTTAACAAATTTTTTTAAAAATGAGAAATCTATGAATCAATGGCTTACAGTGACAATGGAATTTTAAAATTAATTTGTTTTTATTGAGGAGAAATGCACGTAGCATGATAGTGACCTTTTTAAAGTGAACAATGAAGCTGCATTTGGCACGTCCACACTGCTGGGCAACTACCACCTGTTTCCAAAATATTCTCATCCCCTCCCCAAAGCCCCCTGAAGGCAGATTCTTAAACACCAACTCTTATTTTATACCTTTTAAATCACGGAAAATAGGATGGGGTGATTGGTAAAACAAATAAAGTTGTAAACCCTAAAAGTATATTACTTCAGGGTAAAATTCTGTCAGGCAGAGACTGAGAATATGAATTCAAGGACAAAGAAAAGCAATAGGAAATTCTGGGGGTTTCAAATGTTTTCTTCAGAATCCATTGGATCAATTTAAAAAAGTGATATAGCAGTTTTATTTTTAAATGTAAATTTTTACCATAGACCAGAAACAATATTCTTTATAACTATTTTAACACATGATAAAAATCTTAAGTGTAAACTTAACGTGTGAAGGGGTTCATAGTTTTAAAAATTCTTTAGAAAACTTTTATGCTAAAAACGTTATTGTGTGCTGTTCTGGAGTATTCAGGAATGCTCATGGCCTGGGAGCGTCTTCCTCGCCCTCAGCTGAATCCTGGAGTGTTACACCCATTCATTCTTGGGCTAAACCCTCCCTTCCTGAGCACCTATGGCCCATGCTGGACTGTGGTTGCTCCTATAGGAAAGAGGCTCTGGAGATCAGACGTAAAAAAGTCCATTAAGACCGAAAAGGGTGTCATCACGTTCAACAGCGAGAGGCCAGAGCACAGGGTGGGAGATGGGGAGCCGAGTGAGGTGGCCAGGGTCCTGGTCCTCATCTCTCTGGCGGCTGCTGCCAGGGGATCGCTGGGGAGGCAGCAGCTGCAGGTGACTTGTGACTCCCGGAAAGAGACGAGCACTGACTGCGGCAGGCAAGGCTGCTAGTGAAGAGAAGGGGAGTATGGCTTTAATCAAGTTTGAAAAGATCTATTAAGTGCTCCCGAAGCTTGGGACAATAGGAGCTATCTAGCCTAGCAAAGGCAGGGCTCTGGGACAGGACGGGATCTGGAATGGAGTCTCAGAAAAACTGGATACCTGATAGGAGAAGCAGGTGCAACCCTAGGTATCACCTGCTGGTCTGGCCAGGAGGTAGAGCAGGTGTGGCGAAGGGCTTTGCGGGTGGGAGTCACGGGGTCTGCATACGTACACACACACGATGTTTGCGGTGTGTGTTAGGTAGGGTTTTCTATTAGTTTTGCTTCTTCAAAGGACTTTGTGGAAAGGCATGCTTTTCACTCCAGATATTTCCCGGAGTTCTGGGAAAGGGAGAGAAATAATATGCTTTGGGTAGTGTCACAGAAGTTACCAGAGCCTTCCTATCCCTGCGAGCACTCTCAGGCTGGACGCCCACTTGGCACGAAGCAGGCTGTGGGGTTAGACTAGGAGTGGCCACCTCAGACAGCCAGCAAGGCAGGCATTATGTGAAGCGGGCTGGAAAGCACCCACCTGCTCTCGAGGGTTAGAATTCAAGACAACCAAAGCCACCGTGTAGGCCAAGCAGAGCTCAGGAGACAGACCTCCCAGGGCTCTCTCAGTCGGGCCTTCGGCGGTTCTTTAAAGCACAAGAGGTCATCTCTGGGGACTCCCAGGCTCCTCTGCACGCAGTGACTGGAAACAGAGCAGCTTTCCATCCCAACAGTGAGCAAGTCTACACAGTGAGCACGGTGGTCTTTGTGGCTGTTCAGAGTCGTCTGCGTGGGCCCCGGGGTGCAGGAGCGTATATATGTGTGTATCCACTTACAGACAACAACAGAGCACAGGCTTTGGGTCAGACCTGGGTTTGAATTCCGGCCTGGAACCCTAGACTCTCCACTCGTTAGCTATACGATCTGGGGCGAATGGCAGCTTCTCAAACCTCTGTCCAGTCACCTGTGAAAGGGTTTGCAAGACACCCCTGCCCAGGTCTCCTGAATAAGGATCTTAGAATTTCCCCGTGGACCCCGGAGGACACTGTTGTAGTCTCCAAGAGGCCGTGGAGGAGAATCCACCCTCCTCTCTGGATTGTAAAGGAGATGGGTGCCTGGGGCCATTGTGTGGACTTTCTTCTTGTGGAAGGGAAGACAGGCCCTGGCATTTGTTGGGCCTCCATCGCTAAGCCTTTCGGTCACAGGCAGCTCAGCTCAATTCCTAACTGATGCCCTCATTTCATGGAGTTACTATGAGGAACAAATGACATAACTGAAGTGAAATGCCAAACGAGAGTGACTGGGAGGACCTGCTCATGGAGGAATTGGACATGCCAGGTGCTACAGCAGGTACAGGATGTTCAAGGCTGGAGCGTTAGGCTGAGTTGAATAAGAACACTTTCTGGGGCACCTGGGTGGCTCAGTCGGTTAAGTGTCCCGCTCTTGGTCTAGGCTCAGGTTGTGATTTCGAGGTTCGTGAGCGTGAGTTTGAGTCCCGCATTGGGCTCTGTGCTGACAGCGTGGAGCCTGCTTAGGATTCTCTCTCCCTCCCTCTCTCTGTCCCGCCCCTGCACGCGCTCTCTCTCTCTTTCTCAAAATAAGTAAACTTAAAAAAATAAAAGAACACCTTTCTCCTCCATCCACCACGAGTTTATGGAGTACGTGGGCCACATTTTTCATACCTGGGGCAAGCCCCAGCCCAGGTGGCCCCCAGGGCCGGGTCTCAGCTGACCTCTCACAATTTGTCTTTCTTTGGCCAGACCTGAGCTGGAGCCTGAGGATGATCGGTGAGGCCCTGCCTGACAGAAGAGCAGGAGGTATATCTGAGACCCCTGACTTGTCTTTCTGGCTGAGCTGGAAAGTCTCCCAGAAAGCCCAGACTGTGTCTGGTTGCCACAGCAGCCTCCCTTGAACCTTCCTGGATGGGAAGAGGGACCAAAGGACACAGTTCTTTTCCTTTTTCGCTGTCCTAGGCACTGGTCATCCATCAGCAAGATGAGCCCTCGCAGCTCTCCGCAGTGTCCCTAAGATGACAAAGGAAGCCGGGGCCGGTGCTCCGGCTGGGGAGGGAGGGGCTGCCCTCACTCTAGGCACCCCAGGATCACTGCACCACCGTCAGGTGGGCCTGGCTGCCTAGCGAAGACAAGAGAGGAAGCCCCCCACCCCCCCACTGCCCCGACTGTCTTGTTGCTCCGGAGCATGGCGTTTGCTCAGACATGGTCATTTGAGAAGACACGGTCACAAAACAGAGAAGCCAAAGCAATTAAAAGGTGACAGTAAAAAACACCAAAGTGAAATATCTACTTTTCATTTTCTCAAACTGTCAGATCAAGGTCTTTTCCCTACCACCTTTTGAAAAACTACGTGGAGGACTTCTTTGAATTGCAAGAATTTGGGGCAAAACCCACATGTAATTTAATATGAAGCCCACAGTGACTCGGTTGTGTCTCATTACAACACTTAGCATTTGTGTCAGGGTTCACAATGGTGAAGGACTTTCACACACATTTTCATGCAATCTCCTAATATTTGCAGAACAGGGTGTTGAAATGATCACTCCCCTTTTTAAACTGAGGGTTACTTGCAGAGGCCACTCTGAGGCGGCAGGCTTGAGCGGTGGAAACCCGAGCCAGGTGAAAGGGCCCGCCGCGGACACCGGCTGAGTGCACCTGGCCCGCCAGGCGGCCCCCCTCAGAATGGCCACAAGCCCAGCTGACCACGGGGCTACTGGCAACCGGGCACAGGTACCATCGGTACCCATACATCCCCATGCCTCCTCACTGCCCCCTCAACCAGCCGCCCAGCCTTGCCTCCTGGCAGACAGTCTCTGCTGTGCGGTCCTTCCCGCGGCTCCCTTGCAACATCCCCAAGGAGCCCGGTCTTCTTGTGCTGAGGGCACAGGAAGAAAGCGGAGGACGCAGTGCTGTGTCCAAGGCTTCTGCTCACGGCGAAGTTCTTCCAGACGGAAGTGGAATCAACACTGCCGGGAGCCAGGAACAGGACAGGGGACCACCTGTGTGAGTCTGGCTGGCCGGGCACAGGGACCAAAGGCCACCGCTGCCGGGTGAGGGGTCTCGCGCCGACACAGAGGGACGGCTGTGACCTGACCACGGCCCGCTCTCAGCCCATCCCTCTGCTGACAGAACCGGTCAAGGGACCGGGCAGTCGTGTTCAGACTCGTTAACTCTTCCATTCATTTCTCGAATGAATGCTCATTGAGCACCTAGTTTGTGCCGGGTGATGGAGACGGGAGGACAAGTGTCTGCTGGGCCAATCTTCTGCGTCCTCGACACAGGACTGGGGCTTTGGGACGCACCTGGAGCCCCCACCCCCCGCCGGAGCCCTCGGTGTACCTCTTGAATTGTGCCTGTTGGGGACGGGCCCACTGTGGAGGTCACACCCTCGCCTCCGGTCGGAGTGGAGTGGGAGGGCAGGCCAGGGTTCTGCACGTGGTGGTGTTTGCTGAGGGGCCTGAGGTACACATCTGCCGGACCCGCTGCTGTAGGAGCCGTTGTTTGAAAGCAAACTAACTGGTTTGACTCTCAAATCAGTAAGATGAGCAGCAGAGTCCATGTGTAGCCATGAGTCAGGGTTTAGAAAGACTCAGAAACAAGCAATCTTCTGTCATGTCAGCAAATTTTTTGAGTAGAAAGTTGTTTCTTCTAGAAGCTTTGCCACTATGGCACATGTCAGCTATTGTGGTGGCACTCCTCGTGTGTCCACTCCTCGTGGACGAAAATCAAGCTGTTCCTCAAATGGTTTGCCCTGGGAAAGCAGCCTGGAGACTGGGGCTGAGGTTCCCCCACACGACTGAACCGTGAGGGACATTACTCTTAAGCAGTAACTGAAATCAGCAGAAACAACTAATAAAACATCATTTCAAGAGTTTCCAGTAAATATTGTTCCATGACAGACCCAAACCACAGGAATCATTATCTCAATATCAAATCATTTATGCAACAAACACTTATTGAGCGCCAAGTGTGTGCAAGGTATGGTAGCACGGCAATCACCCCCCCACCCCCTCCCCCCACCCCCGCCGGGTGAGGCTCCACCAGTCACAGGCACCATTCTAGAGAATTTTTGGAGTGAATGTCTCCTTTCTAATACATAAGGGGCCACGGCTACACGTGCAAGAGGCCAGTTTACTCACTCCAGTTACGGTCAAGCCACTGATACAAGTTCAGGAAAATGGGTTGTCTGCGGGGGTCTGTGTGACCTGCCCGCAGCTGCTAGGTTAAGTTTTACGTGTCAGCGTGGCTGAGGCCTCCCCGGCCAGCTGGCAGCAATCCTCCTGGCTGGGGAGGGGCGCTGGGGGAAGCTGCAGAGGAGGAAAGGCCTCGGGTCAGTTTGCGGAAAGCAGGCTGGGAGGCCTCAAGGTCCTGTGAGCCGGGCTGCAGTGTGGATCCCAGCAGCAGCTTCTGCGATGTCGGAAGGCCCCCTTCGCTGTTACCCCTGGAGGTGGCCACGCTCTGAAAGCCCAAACTCAGCCATCTTTCCAGGTGATGCCTCGGGCCAGCTCGGTCATCCACAACTTGGGCTCCAGCCCAAGCAGGTGTGAGTTCCCGTCCTCTGGGGGTGGTTGTGGGTCTGAGCGGAGACAGGGAGGGGGGCCTGCTTCCTTTGATCTCAGACACTCTTCAGGGTCACTTGTGGCTGGGGGAGGGGCAGAAGGAGGTGAAGCCCCCACTTCTCAGCCAAGTGTTGATGGCCCCCTTCCATTGAACTCTCCAGTTTACAGAAGTGCGAACGGGGGAGCCAGCCCTCTGAAGCACGGCGCAGGGGTGTTAGCAGGGAGCAGGCGGGGAGTGAAGGCCAAATCTCCCATTTGACACTTTTACATTCACGCTTGTTTTATGTGGAAATCTGACTCTGTCAGGCTTTGATTTTCAACCTTTCATGGGCTCCACTGAATAGACTTTAAGGATTTGTGAGGGAAGGAACCTCAAAAGCTCATTTGATCCAGCCCCCTGCCTCCAGGCGGGACCACACCTAGAAGTTTCCAGGACAGATGGCCGCCTGCCAGTTGAAGGGAAGGCAGGACACTGAGGTTCAGCCCCGCTTTGCTGAGCAGTGGGGGCTGGAGGCCCACTGGTTCCACAGCTGCTCTCTGGAAGGACATGTGCTGGGCTCCAGGCTCCGCACCAACCTTCTGTGTGTGGGCCGTGCGGTGTGGGGGGGTCTGTGTGGACCCTATGCTGACACACACACACACACACACACACACACAGAGTGACCTGGGCCTGGGTGACATTGCTGGCCTGTCTGTGGGGGCGGCGTGGGCCCTGGGTCCTCAGGGGGCCTGTATCTTCACCACCCCTCACCCAAGCCTGCTCCCGCGGCACTGGAATTTTGCATTCAACAAACGTCTGTTGCTATTGCAAAGCCTACTAGCATTTTCTTGTGTTACTTATTTGACACATAAAACATACATCAGGAAGATCAATACTTGGGCTAGGCGGTGGTGACTGGTGAGGGCTGTGGGGAGGCCCACAGAGGCCGGCCGCGGACGCTGTGGAGAGAGGCAGCTGAGGGGCTGAGGTGGGATCGAAGGCACGGACTGGCGTGGAGGCGCTGCCGTCTCTGTTTTTAGCACTGGCGACCAGCCTCACGGAGTCACCGATTCCGCCTCCTCCAGGGAAGGGTGTGTGTGTGCGGTCTGCTGTGCATGTGAGCGTGAGCATGTCTTTGTGTGTTGCCCACAGGTGGGTGGGGGCTTTGGGGAGCCACACACCTGCAGAGGCAGAGCAGGTGACGGAGCTTTCTGTACCGTGTCCCGTGAGGGGTGGCGCCATTTGGGCTCCAAACAGATTGTACTGGTCTCGTTGTGACGAGGGAGTGAGGGGCAAGCTGAGGGCAGAGGACGGGCTAAGAGCACCCACCCCCTCAGGTGGGATGTGGGTGACGTTCCTCGGACTCTCCTGGCTGCCCGAGAGCAGGGGAAAGGAAAGACAACATGTGGTTGACTGATGGAGATCAGAGTCATGCAGGACAGGGGTCTCCTTCAGTTTACGGAGAACTTGGTAACTGCAAGAAAGAGGCAATCTCATCCACATCCTAGTCCCCAGAAACCTACAGACTCCGTTTCCTGAAGCCCTAATATCACCCTCATCAAGATCGAAAGGGGTTTAAGTGCTGGCCATTTGATGTGGGAAACAAAAGTGAATGAAAAATTAAATTCCCTCTCTGCCTACAGCCCAGTGACAAGTCCTTGAAATGGGCAGTGTGACCTTCCTCTAGGAGCTCAGCTGCCTGCATGATGACACTTTGCTGGGGGCAAAAGGGAGTCTTAGCTTAACATTATCCCAACCTCAAGGATTCTGTAAGTCTCCTTTAACATATAAAAATTCCTTTGGAAACTTCCTTTATCTCAACTCCCCCATGATACATGCAGGCAATCATACTCCAGACTTATGGCCCCTGACGTACCTCTGAAGGGTCTCATGGCTGAGGTTTTATGAAGCGGTAATAAATGACGTTTTTCTAATAACAGCTAACCCCTCAAGGCCCTGGAAACTTGCTTCCAAAATTCCTTAGAGACTTACTCTATCTCTGACCCTCTCCCAACCTGAGGGTTTATAATCAGTTACCCATCACAACCCCAGTGCAGCTCTTCCTGCCCACAGGTCCTGTCCCTGTGCTTTAATAAAATCATCTTTTTGCACCAAAGATGCCTCAAGCATTCTTTCTTGGCCATTGGCTCCGGACCTCCCCACCATCACCCTAAAACTTCATCAATTGGACATACGGGTCACTTAAAATTCCTTAGGTTTCTTTGCTCATTTGCATTTCCCTATTTCAGTAAAAAAAATGTGGCAAGCATTCTGGGGTGCTAAAACTGTATCTGTGTCTCAGTGGCAGTGACACAGTCACATGCACGTAATACTATGCCTCTACCACATGTATGTCACGCCATAATCAAAAGTACTTTTTATTTTATTTCTGATGAGAGAGAGAGAGACAGAGAGAGGCAGAATCCCAAGCAGGCTCTGCACCGTCAGCACACGGACCAAAGCTGAGCTCGAACCCACAAACTGAGATCATAACCTGATCTGAAATCAAGAGTTGGACGCTCAACCGACTGAGCCACCCAGGTGCCCCCAATAGTACTTTTAAAAGATGCACCAAGGTAACCAAAAAACAAAATAAAGCCAAAGGTCTATTTTATTTAAAAGTGACATCCCTCTACAGGTGTGCTGTTTCGAAGGGGCACATGCACCCCATTGTTTATAGCAGCTCTATCAACAACAGCCAAAGTATGGAAAGAGCCCAAATCTCCCTCGATGGATGAATGGATAAGGAAGATGTGGTCTATATATACAATGGGGTATTACTCGGCGATGAGAAAGAATGAAATCTTGCCATTTGCAACTACGTGGATGGAACTGGAGGGTATTCTGCTAAGTGAAATTAGTCAGAGAAAGACAAAAATCATTTGACTTCACTCATATCAGGACTTTAAGACACAGAACAGACGAACACAAGGGAAGGGAAGCAAAAATAATATAAAAACAGGGAGGGGGACAAAACAGAAGAGACTCATAAATATGGAGAACAAACTGAGGGTTACTGGAGGGGTTGTGGCGGGGGGGTGGGCTACATGGGGGAGGGGCACTAAGGAATCTACTCCTGAAATCATCGTTGCACTGTATGTTAACTAATCTGCATGTAAATTATATATATATATAAAAAGTGGCATCCCTTGTGAAGTCTGTCCTCCTGTGGCTGTGTTTCTAGATTCATTCAGTTTTATTGCCTAGCAGTAAAACACTGGAAGTTTTGTTACTGGATGTTTTAAGAACTACCATCAAAATTCTCTGTGATACTGAAATGGGCCTTAATTTGGATTCCTTCTCTTTCTTTTCTTTTCTTTTTTTTTTCTTTTTTCTTTTTTTTAGGATTTCTGACACTCTTTTCTGTGCCTTTTCTGTTTGCTTTTTGTTTATTTTCCTGAAAATCCCGTCTCAAAGGCCTGGCCTTCCTTGTAGGTGGTGGGCAGTAAGCAGTGCTGGTCCACAGAGCTGCGGGGGCTGTGTGGCCACCCTGTGGTCCGTGCTGACCAGGGCCAGTCCCCGGCTAAGGCCAGATAGCGGGTTGTTGGGTCTGTGCCCAGCAAAGGCTTCTGCAGCCCATGTGGCCAGCGGCCTGTTTCCTCTATGTTTGGAGCTGACGGGTGAGAACAGGATTGTATGGTCCTGAGGGTAGGGACGCCCATGGTGATGCTGGACAGACACAGGACCACACAGACCACTCCAGAGCAAGTTCCTCCCGTCAGGTGCTCACGGGGTCTGCCT
This sequence comes from Panthera uncia, assembly GCF_023721935.1. Classification (NCBI taxonomy): domain Eukaryota; kingdom Metazoa; phylum Chordata; class Mammalia; order Carnivora; family Felidae; genus Panthera; species Panthera uncia. The sequence goes on along the minus strand of NW_026057580.1, from coordinate 119,510,715 downwards.
TGCCACTCACATGTGGATCTATGGCCTGAGCAATTAGTCCCTCCAATAGCCGCCACGAGGCAACGTCAGAACTGCTCACTTGATGTCAAAGCCTCCCTGAGCCCATCCTGTCTTCTGAAGGGCAAGACCTCCAGGACGAACTCCTGTCCTGTCACCCACTGCAGACGACCTACCTTCTGGGGCGGCGGGGGTGGGGGTGGGCTGTCACCCTGATCCCTTCAAAGGGGTCTCAGTTGCATTTGAGCTTCCTAGTGTTGGAGGGTCTCAGGAGGAAGACCCCAAAGCTAATTCAGGCCTTTCCTGCAAGTTCAAAGATTGAGAGAGGCCACAGGATGTGGCCACGATCCCAGCTCGCTTGAGGCCCGGGCTCCCAGCACAGTGGCCTTCCCACTCACCGCTCTTGTACCTCGCACCCACTCTGCCACAGCGCCCGGGGCGACCGCGTCCTCCACCACCAGGCAGCCCTTAGAAACGTGACTGCCATCCTGCTCCTCCAGTGCTCCCAGCGCTCGGCGAGCCCCCATCACGGTGGGGTGGGGACCTTGGCACCGGGCTGCCAGGAGGGGCCAGCGCTCCGAGTGTTGGACGGTTCTCACCGGATCTGCGTCCTAGCCCACTGGCTCAGTCTCACTTTCCTGTGGCCCAGACGGGCCCGCCTCCTCACTGTGCCCGGTGACCCTGAGCAGAGCTGAGCCCAGCGCTGCCAGCCTGAGGTCATCTCTGAGGGCGCGTCCTAGGCCTCTGTCAGAGCTCACTGCTCACCAGGGTTTCTCCTTGAGGAGACTCTGCCCCACCACTGAAAAGTGTCGGGGTTGGGGGAAGGTCAGCAGCATCTTGCTGGCGTGCAGGCCAGCTTCCTGCGCCCCGGAGTCTTCCAAAGGACACCTGTCCAGCACGACTCAAGAGACATTCTGTTTCTCACCCTCAGGGGCCTGCTCTGTGCCCGGGAAGAGGGGTGACGGCGTGAGGTTGGGTGAGGAACCCTCAGATGAAGCCACTCCACAGACTCGATCCTGCAGGTGCCCAAAGTCCTATTACGCCTTGAGGCCCCCCGATCCCGGGCCTGGGGCACCGCAGTGCTGCGGGAGCCCTGCTCACAGCCAGGGGGCGACTCACAGCCCCCCTCGCTTGCCGTCACCCGGTGCGTGTGTGCTTCTCTTAGGGCACGAAGTCTCACGGCCCCTTCCCTCTGCTCCCACCTGCCCCCATCCTGACAGTGAGTCGGGACCCTTCCACTATGTGTGACCTCCTGGGTCACTCCCGAGGCTCCTCCACATCTTGGCCATGTCTGCTTATGTTTTGTACTTTCCAGATACATCTGTTGCCCCAGATTTCTTCTTTCTTTTGAGGCCTCGGGGACAGTTCCTCTGGTTTCTCTCAGGTCACTTGAGCCAGGCCTGGAGACGACGGTCATCTCCCAGACCCCTCGCTTCACGCAAACACTGTGTTGTTAAGGGAACATGGAGGTGGAAGAAAGGGGCATGAGCTCACCCTCCGGACCTGCATGAGGGAGGCACCGCTGCTCGCTTGCTTCCTTAAGTCAGATGCGTCCACTGCACACCGTGTCCATGTCCGTGTCTGTGCCCTTGTCTCCAAGAGGAGACTTCCCCTCCTCAGCCTTCAGGGTGCGAGGCAGGCACTACCTGGCACCGGCCGGGGCAGGGAGGTGGGGTGAAAGGAGGAGGAAGTGTGCTTTGGCTGTCTAAGGGTGCATGGGAGCCACGGGGCGCTTCAGTGCCACGAGAAGCCCCTCCTTCCACCTCCTGGTCCTCCAGTTACCCCTGGAGAGAAGGTGTTGGCCGCTTGTGGCCATTTTGGGAATGCGGAGGGAGCAGGCACTACACAGGAGTGAGGCAGGGGTGGGAGCACACAGGGAGCCATGGGCCTGCTGGCTGGGTGGGCACTGCTGTGAATTTTGGATTTCTTTGGTTATACAATGATAAAACAAATGTGTGAATGCCCGTCTCTCATTCAGTCCTTCTGTGAACATTTGCTGGGCACCTACTCTGTGCTAGGTGTTACGCATGCTACATCATGCATTGTTGTTTCTGGAAAATGCTCTAGCATTTCTTAGGCTGCCCCTGAACACCCTTGTTCTTGAACTGCCAGGCATATGAGGACTTTTGCTGCAGGTCTTAGCCCGCTCAGACCCAGGGCCCCTCGTCTCCAGGACTCTCATGTGCATGTGGTTGGAGCAGTTGCTGGCAGCTCCCTTGTCCGATGAAATCATGCAAATTTCATAGATTCATTGTGTCAGCTTCTCATCATCGCCTGCCATTTGATACAGGGTTTTATGTATGTCACAGTGTTGTGTATTTAATAGCGATTTGTCTAAGAAGCTTGGCCTAATGAGCACTGCCCTCCACGTGGGCCCTGCGCGCTCAGGGTAGGTAGAAGGTTCCGTTTTCCTTGGATCTGCAGCCTCTAGACTGCCATGCAGAGTTGCAATCCGTTTCGGGCTCTGAGTCCTAGGGACAGGCTCAGGAACCCGGGAGGAATTTGGGATTCCAGTGTTTCTATGCCAATTCCTTCTTTTTCCAAAAGCAGATGGGCGAAAAGAAACTAGCTTCAACAACAGACTGCTACCAGTTTGGATCAGGGCAAAGTGACTGCCCAAAGAGCTTCTCTGTCTCTTTCTTTTTTTCTTGCATGGTGTGTATGAAAAAAGAACATTCTTTCTCCGTCTCCATGCAGCCCCTCTCCATTTCTTCCCTGCACCCTGCTGTGGACAAGCAACTCCAAGTAGCCCTGGAAAGGTCCACCGTTACGGCACACGGGGTCTTCAGATATATTACTAACTGGTGGGAGGGTTTTGGGGCAAAGGGCAACGTGGAGACAGCAGGCCGGCCACACTTGCCTCCACGACGATGGGTGCAGGTAGAGGACTAGATTCGGGCGCACCCTGTGGCCCCGGGGCTCAGGCCCACAGTGCCCAGCACATTACAGGAGTAAGAAGGAGAGCCCAGAACCCTGGGGAGTGACACAGATGAGCAGGACCCCGCCGACAATGGCACTCCTCACTGAGAAATGCCACCAGGCAATGAGCCTCCAGGAAGAGGCCTTTGGGGGCTGATGAGACCGTGCCCAGCGCTCTCACAGCCCCTGATGTATGACAGGAGCCCTGTGGTGTCCGTGAGCGATCTCACAGGAGGCGCACTGGGCACCTTTGTTTACCCGATTTCCCAAACTTCTGCGGCACTGGCGTCCTTCCTCTCTGGAGCCCTGCTCACCGCACCTGTTCTAGCCAGCCGGAGGCTGCTTAAGTGTGAGGCCCAAAGGCAAAAACTCGGAGGGAGCCTCCTCCTCTTCTGCCGTCAGGAGGACGCATCTGTCCTCATAGCACTGTGTACTGACCGAGTATTGCCAATAATCTCCACACAAAGGGGCCTGCACAGTGAGAACCACTTCAAGTCCTGGTCGGGAAGCCCCTTGATGCCCAAGGGAGACCTCTGATACAAACTTCCTGCAGACCTCCATCCGTGGGAGCACGGCACGGTATCTCCCTCTGAATGTACCGTCTGCCTTCCTGCCTTGCTCAGAGGAGCCCAGAGCCCTCTACGTTCCTGCAGCCGTTGCGAGTCTGGGAGCAATTGTGGCCTCCGCTGGCGTTGGCCCGACTGGTGACTTTCCTGAAAGGGGAGAGGGAGCAGGCAAGCACGGGGGCCTCTGACACAGGAGGTTGCTCAGTCTAGTCTGTTGCTCTGGTGGAGCCTCTGGACTGTTCAGGAACAGGGAGTGAGGCCACTTTCCCCATCTGTTTGAGGTTCAGCTGCTCACATGTGGTTCAGTTTCCACGTCCCACTTGGCTTGCTTTAGCCAAGTAGTGAAAGTGGTCTTCGGTTCACTTCTTCTGTCTCAGCTTTGCTACCCACAAAACTGGCTTGCTGCTTCCCATCCCCACTGTTTCCTTCTCCTTGGATGGGTCCACACAGACCCTGCAACTCTGTTGGTCATGAACAGAGACTCTGGGGTCTCTGGAGGCTGGACAGAGCAGCTACTCCCCTGACACGATTCTTCTTTGCTAACTCCTACTAGCTGGACATTTTCATACCCACTCCCTTTTTTCTGACTTTGGGTGCTTTGAGCATTTGATACTTGGGGCTGCTGCAGCCATGTTGTCACTGTGAGGAGAGGAGGAGAATCCCAGAGATGCTCACCCAGTGCCCTGGTATCAGTGAATACAGACCCGGCCCTGAGTCTTTCCACCTCAAGACTTCTGGTTCCATGAGAAAGTCTGTTTGCTGAAGCCACCATTATTCTAGGAGTCTTTACTTAACAGCTTAAAGCATTCCTTGTGACACAGGTAGGACTTAGATTGACCAAGGAGGGGAAGGAGATCATTCCAGGCAAAAGAAAGGAATCAAAAGCTAGACAACATTTTACGTTCATGGGATGGTGAAAAGACCAATAGGTGTACGTTGGTCAGAGAAAGAAAAGCTGGACAGAGAGAGCAGGGGACACAATTAACGTCATTAATGTAATGTAATCGACATGTACTGAGCACCTACTATAGGCCAGGTAGCATATTGGGTACTGGGGTATAGCACTGAACAAAGCCATGTACTGGCCCACATGTGGCTTACTGTGAGGGGCAATTACTTAATTGCTGATGAAACAACCCACATATGGGTGTACACGTAATGCCTGAGACCAGCGCTCTGGGGAGAGGGATGGTCCCAGGCGTGGGGCCGCAGGCTTGCCCGAGAGAGTGGTGTCTGAGCAGAGGTTCAGCACGTGGAGGGGAGGGCCCCCGAGGGGAGGCATGCAGGTACCTGCAGCCCCACCTGAGTCCGCTGTTCGGGCCACCTGGGCCGTGTGGGGCGGCCCAGTGGCAGGACCAGCTCCCGGCCCTCTCACCTCCGGACCTCTGCCCACAACCTAGCAAATGTGGCTGAACTGAACCGAACCAGTAACCTGTGTTAAATATAATTAATATGATGTGAGAATGGAGTTGATTTGAGCTCCTAAGTATGATATGTTTATAAATATTTGAATATTAATTTGACTTTGTAACTTCATACTTTGGAGCATATGATCTTTTTTCCAAGTGTCACATATTTTGGGGAGCCCTCACAGAGCTCGTGGACCCCTAGCCTTGAGTCCCAGGGTTGTACACAAGCCTCCTCTGAGCCAACACCTCTGTCAGCTCCTTCCGCAATCTTTACATTTATTGGTTTTTGAGAGACAGAGAGACAGAGCATGAGTTGGGGAGGGGCAGAGAGAGAGGGAGACAGAGACCAGCAGGAAGGATGGCCAAGCAGAAGGTTCGAAACCTAGGCAGCATGCTGCCCACGGTGCAGCCACTGTCCACCTGTCCCAGGTCTGGGAGGAGGTGAAACGAAGTACTAGAACCGTGCAGACATTTCTGTGGTGGGCTCACAGGTGGGCTGGCCCCTTATGGGGTGTGAGGGACACTGAGGGCCGGGCCTGGTGGACACCCGGACTCACAGGGACTCTGCAGGAAGTGTCCCCCTTCCCACACACTCACACAGAACTGGGGGTCGAGCTGGCCAGGCCCCAGGACCAGCTGCCAACCCTTCCCCCTTCCTCTGAGTTTATGCAGTCCTATGATTCCCGAAACAACAAAGCTTCTTTCCCTTTGAAGAGGCCCCACGTGTGGCTGACATCCTGCTGACAGAGGTGCAGGCCTGGCCACTTCAAAGCCCCGGGAGGGACCCAAAGCTGGGGGCAGTGCCCTGACACCCCTGCTTGCATAGCCCCTAGCGCTGCTCTCCAAGGTGGGAAGTCCAAGTGTGAAGCCATTAGCAGCCGCACACACCTCTGCTGCCCGAACCCATGAGGCCAAATGAAGCCGAGAAAATGTGAGCCACGTCTCCTGCGGCAGCTGCGTCTGTAGCTTGCAGCCCTCGACTGACTTCGAATCACTTTATTCAGACCGAGAGGCAGGGGCTCCCTCTCTCCCTGCTCCTAGCGGCCACTGGGCTGTGGGCTCTGACTGCCGGCTGCACCCAGGGTGGGCGGCTCAGCCAACTCATGCTGGAGTCTCAGTCTGGACGCTGATCTGTGATGTCGATGTGGGGCCTGTCGAGGACTCCCAGAGTCAGAGTTAGAGCCGCCAGCGGGGCAGGAGGGACACGCGATGTCCAAAAACAAGAGCCAGCGAGGGGGCTTGCTTTTCTTTATCACACGTCCCCACCTGCCTGCGAGGGTCATACGAGTCCCCTAGCGCTAAAATGCCTCCAGCTGATGGGCGCCCAAGCCGGAGTCCGCAGCTGCAGCTGCCTGCCCAGCGAGAGAAGCTTCCTGCAGGGGAAGCCTCAGGGAGGAGTGGGCATAAGCTCTAGAGACACCCCCGGCCTAAAGGGCTGGGGACAAAGGAAACGTCCTTGTGCCCGAGGCCCACGGAAGTGAGTGTAAGGTCCTCTTTGGCCGGGGCCCTGCCCTCTGTCAACTTCAAGGCTGGTCTTGGGCTCTGAGTCTGTGAGGTATTTAGGTCCTGGTGCCCAGGGGAGGCTGGGGAGACTGGATGAAAGTCCATGACTGTGCTTCCGGTGGTAATCTGGAAATTGCCCGGCCGGTCCTGTCTCCTCCAGTTCCCCACCAGCAGCTGAGAGCCATGAGGACAGCTTGTTTCTCCCAGAGGCCCAGCAGGGTGGTCAGGGGTCCCGACTCCCATCCTCGGAGCCCAGAGTTCCCGAGGGAGGGGTGGTACGGGGACCAGGGGGCGGACAGTAGGAAGGGCAGGGCCCCTGAGATGTTCAGCCGTGCCGCCCACACGTCTGTGGCTCAGGGGGCTGGCGTCAGCAGGAGCCCAGCCTCCTGCACCGGGCCTCCAGGTCGCACCTTCACAAATGCAGGCTGGGCAGTATTGGTCTACATGGTAACCAGTGCCCCCTGCCCCTCGGGCTTAAACTGGGCTGAGGTGCCCCAGGTGCCTTTAATGTAGTCTGGGGCTCCGAAGTGGGTTCCTGGGACACAGCAACAGCAGCTTTTCAGAACTTGTTAGCAATGCAAGTTCCCAGGCCCACCTGGTCCTGAACCCAGGGCAGGGCCCAGCATCTGTGGTTCTGTGCAGGAACTCTGATATCCACCCACAGGATCCTGAGTGTTTTATTTACCCCTTTTAAAAGCGCTCAAGGAAATGTGGCCAAAGGGGGGCTGAATTAAGTCATCCGTGAAGCACCTGACCCCAAGTCTGGATGACAAATAACATCTCCATTCCAAGGAAAAGACACCAACCGAGTCTTGTGGGAAGAGAGCAAGCGGCTGGGGCAGACGGGGTCTCGGGCTGGTGGCTTTCACCTTCAGCTCTGCGTCTCTGCCTCCAGCCAGCATGGCTGTGGCTGAGCCTGAGCGAACTGCCCAAGGCCAGACACCTGCTCCTCCCCCAGGTTTAGGCGAATCTGCTTTCCAGAGCCTTGTTGGGTCCTCGTTTAGAAGACAGGGAAGGAGATATCCCTGGCGCCCGGAGGACCCGTAGGAGGGCAGTGACGACACCATCCCGTGAAAGACACCAGAGCCCCTGGCTGGAGGCGAGGAGGGGTGCCTGGCCCTGCCCTGCTCTGTCTTCTGCTCAGGACAAGCAGAGCTGGGCGGTGGTGGCCACACAGGGGCACCAGCCACATGCAGGGCTCCATACCTTCTTTGCTTCCTCCCAGACCCACAGTCCTCCCTCCCCCTCTCGGAAGAGGGCAGGGACCTCGTGTCCCTCAAAGTCACAGGGACTATTATAGTGACCCCAAAAGTTTCGGCTCCGCCTGGGCTGAGGGGAGAGGAGAGGAGGGGAGGTGGTGGGGGCAGCGGCCGGCTGGGCAGCTCCCCTGTGCCTGCTTGTGGGAGCTCTAAATGGACACTTTGCACAG